>NW_016805433.1:1649288-1653914 GCF_001698545.2 Rhinopithecus bieti
AAGGAAGGAAGGAAGGAAGGAAGGAAGGGGAGAGACAGGAAGGAAGGGAAGGAGGAAGGGAGGAAGTAAGGAAAAGGAAAGGAAAAGAAAATAAAGGAAAGGGAAGGGAAGAGAAGGGAAGGATATCCTATCAACTGTAAGCAGAGGGCTTTGTGCCCCCTGGTATCCCCAGCACACAGTTGGCACAGAGGAGGTATGAATGAGCAAAGAGGTCAAAATATATATGGCCTCTATTAAATTCAAGTCATGTATTTCATTCATATCTTACAAGAGCCATATTAGAAAGCTATAAACTAGAAATTGTTAATTGTGATTTAAGAGATCTGTGATCTGTATAAATTTCAGAAATAATCTTTTTTGACATTAAAAAACAGTAAGCATAAGTGGTTTCAGGAACAAATGAAAAGACTAGAAATATGAAGATGGTGAGATTCATATGTGTATGAAAAGGTCTACCTGTAGGCTGAGCTTCATAGCTAACTGAGAAAAGAAGAAAAATTGAATTATTTGGCTTTTGGATTTTTTTTTAATTCAGCAAAAATACTCTCCCCGATATTGATAAAAAATTATTCAGAATATCATATTTAAATATTTTGATAAAAGATTTTATATTCTTGCCAGCAATTATAAGTTATTTTCTTCTTTCACCAATCATTACCTGACTATGCCCTTGGCTTTAGTGTAAAACCAGGAGCAAAATAACAGTATTATAAGGAATATGACTCTGGCAACACTTCCATCCCAAGGCAGAGGAAAACAAAACCTGATAGAATCACTGGTCTCGTAAGAAATCCAGGCAAAGTTTCGCATAAATAGCTAAGCCATTGGAAGCACAGCCAAAAGGAACATTAACATCTTTGTAAGATTTTCACAAAGATTTACTAATACTAGTCAACGGGCTGCCATTCTTCCTACTTTAGTAGCAGCAGGAAACACAAAATTGTATTAAGAAACATGTTTTCTGCAGCTTTCCAGTTTTTAATGGGTAAGAATGAGAAATTCAACTAAACCCAAATTCTGGGCTATATAGAAATAGAGAACTATAATTCTATGCTATGAAGTGATAACATGAAAAGGGAAGACTAAGTAAAGTAGTCCTTCAGGAGCAATGAAGGTCACCATAATAAGCCAGTGTGGGGAAATGGTAATAGCCATAGCTTGTATTGGAGTGTAGCCTGAAGAGGACTTTGAACTTTCACATATATTGTTATCCCTTTCCCATGTTAGCATACAAGGGGAATTAAGCCAATGAGTAATCCAATTAGTCTCTTCAACACTGGCTCCATGTGACTGGGGCGTTGGTATTCCCTAATCTCTTGCCAATATCAGCTTGAGGAGAGTGGAGTACCTGAGAGTAAATGGCCAAAATCGGAGCTCTAAATGGATGAAGCTCGAAGAAAGGTTTGCTCGTCATTACATGAAATGATGCGATGTTTGCAATTTCTTTGGAGAAGCTATTCAGAAATATGTATAAAATAACATCAGTGATATGCCTAATTAATAATTTAAAAGTATTAATTGTTTCTGAAACAAACTTGGGCATACCTAGCCTACCTTTTTCTATATGACAAGACTTAACAATTATGTGACATTTAATTGCACTAAAGGTGGCAGTCTGATTAATGTGAAAAAATTTAAATCTTTCTTAGTGAACCATGAGTAGAATGACAGAACATCTTTCATTCAATATTTTTGAATGTATTTCAACTTATTATTTCCTCAATAAGTACCAATAATTTTCATCTGTAAAACAATTTTGCATTAGACAGGAATTTTTCTTACAGAGACATAAATAGTACCACATGATAAATGGTACCACTTCTGTGCCATTTCTTAAAAAGCAATGGTTTCAGTGCTGTAGAACAATAGCAATGGGCTTCCTTACTTCCCCCTCCTTTTTCTACTGACTGTGGCAAGGGATAAGAGAGAATACAACACCTCATTTTAATGCTATCATCATTTTCAATATGACCTAACCAGTAAAAACTGCAAAATCAGCAGTAGATGTAGACCTAGGGATTGCCTTTAAAAAGAGAGATGGAGATGGAACACACATGTGCTGCATCCAAGAAGCTGTCATTAGATTTCGGGATGAAGTTTGCTTTTGGCTACTGCTAAGTTCAACAGTTGCTACTGCCCCACTTTTGACTGGCTATCTTTAAAAGAAGTGATTTAGAGAATATTTTAAAAGGAACATTTACTGTGAAAAACACTGTCATAAATTTCAATTGAAAAAAAAATTTATTAGGTGCCTACAATGTGCAAGACAGGGTGCTCATGAGAATGGTCAGTAGTTTTCTTCACTGCTTAGATTCTAGACACTCAATAAATATGAATACATGGATTGATTTGGCAGGTCAAGGTTTGGAGGAATTCTTTTATACTTTCTACGTGTTGTCAGTTTCTTGCTGCACAATTTTTACAGAAGATGGTCTGAAAAACTTCCAAAATATGGATGAACTGAGCTTACAAAACCTAAATTATTCATGAAATATGACTGAAGGTTCGCAGCTTAGAGGTTTAGTAGCACCTTCAGGTCATGGAGTTCCTGTTCAGTTTGACTGATAAGAAGTCTAAGACTGTATCTTTGGCTTAGTGAGTTAGAGCTATATGGTAATGAACCCAGAATGCCCAAAGCCTGATCTTTAAGGGATCCTAAGCTGACAGTCTCACCAAAAAGGGATGTAACTTGTGCATTCAATTTTATTGGCACATAGTTGTATGTTTTGTGCATTCAATTTTGAGAGATGAGGAGGAGGAAGAGGAGCATGATACTCTGCCAGTCACTGTACTAAGTCGCTTGCCTTATTTAATTATTGTAAGAACTCTATAAAGTAGACAATTAATATCTCATTTTACAGTTGAGGGAAAAAAGGATTAGTAAGGCTAAATAACCTGCCTAGCCATATAAGTGGTAGGGCCAGGATTCAGACTCACGCGGTCTGGATGTAAATCCTATACAGCAAGGAGTCAGTTCTGTAGAATTGCAGCAGTGAAAAGCCATTGAACTTGAGACTAGTATCTGTCCTGATTGCTCTGCATTCCAGCATTCCATTAAACTGAGGGATTTTTAGGTGTCTTTATCTGTTTTTACCTATAAACTAAGAAAAATTGATTCTTGGCTACTTTTTTTTGTTAATAGCCATGCCAACCCTGAACTTGTGGGCACTAGTACATTCAGGTAGTAGTTGTGTCCCTATAAAAGTGACACAAACATCCTGTCTATAGATTCCTTCAGAAAATGTCAAACAAATAGTTTCCTTCCCAGCTTCCATGCCAAAATGGAGTATGTTTTATGTTTTACACCAAAGACAGGATCTGTGCCAAGTTTAAATTAAGAACAAAAGTCAAAGTAATGGTGCATCAGTTGTGGGTTTGGCAATGACAAGAAAAGAGAGCCTCAAAGAAAACTCATACCTTTTATGGAAACCAAATATTGACCACAGTTGGCACACAGAAAAGTGCACAGACAAACAAAACTGCTGGATAAACAAATCAAAATTACATAGGAAGCTGACACCCATTCTTTACAGTGGAAAACCAAAGATAAAAATGAGTCACCAATTTTATATTCTTGGAAAGGAGAAATATTCACCCATCTGGTAATATGTTTTAAAAAATATCTCCCTGAAGATATCTAATATTTCCAATATTTTCTTAAATAACAAACCAAGAATAACTTCAATGTGTTAATGTCACAGAACAACTGAGTATAAGCTCAATTATGAAAGAAAATAATTTCAATTGAACAATGTGTAAATTGCATTGTGTAATTTAAGAATACAAAATGTATGCTCGCATTGAATACAATGCTTCTAGATTATAAAGGAACAATGTATGTATTAGTCCATTCTCACATTGCTAATAAAGATACACCCAAGACTGGTTAGTTTAAAAAGGAAAGAGGTTTAATTGACTCACAGTTTGACATGGCTAGGGGGGCCGCAGGAAATTTACCATCATGTTGGAAAGGGAAGCAAACACATCCTTCTTCACATGGTGGGAGGAAGAGGAGTGAGTAAAAGGGGGAAAAGCTCCTTATAAAACCATCAGATCTTGTGAGAACTCACTATCATGAGAACAGCATGAGGGTAACTGCCTCCATGATTCAATTACCTCCCACCAGATCTCTCCCAAATGTAGTTATGGGGACTACAGTTCAAATGAGATTTGGGTGGGGACACAGCCAGACCACATCAATGTGTATAGGTGGATATGCCTAGGCAGGGGTAGATATTGGATTTCAGGAGAAAAAGAAGTCCTTTCAAAGATAGTTCTATGCAAGGCTAGTATTTTTAAAGTAGAAAAGCTCATAAGAGTATAACCCATTAGTCAAATTTTGTGCCTTTTGTTATCCAGTGCACTTATGTTTACCCTGTCCTGACCAACACCAAACTCAACTTTCATATGCCTAAAGGATTCTAAAGAAACAGGACCAGTTCATTCAAACTAAGATCTATATGTTTGTGAAACTATATACAACAAAACCCTTTAGCCCAAGTCCGTTAATAAATAAAACAAAAGAGAAAAGAAAATACAAGAGAAAGAAAATAAATGACAGAAAGGGAAAGGGAAAGGGAGAGAATTCAAGAAAATTTCCCAGAACTGAAGGAATGAGTTTCCAGA
>NW_016805433.1:1656035-1687269 GCF_001698545.2 Rhinopithecus bieti
TTTTGAGATGGAGTCTTGCTTTGTCACCCAGGCTGGAGTGCACTGGCATGATCTCAGCTCACTGAAACCTCTGCCTCCCGGGTTCAAAGGATTCTCCTGCATCAGCCTCCTGAGTAGCTGGGACTACAGGCATGTGCTACTATGCCTGGCTAATTTTTTGTACTTTTAGTAGAGATGGGGTTTCACTGTGTTAGCCAGGATGGTCTTGATCTCCTGACCTCATGATCCGCCTGCCTTGGCCTCCCAAAGTGCTGGGATTACAGGTGTGAGCCACCGCGACTGGCCAACAGAGGTTATCTTTATGCCTTCCCATAACTTTCATTTATACTGTATTAAAATAAATTGGCATCTTTGATGTTATTAAACTGAAGAATCACCTGAAATATATCTCTCTAGCAGCAGCTGCCCATGGCTTCCCAGGGACTCAAGTCTACTTCTAAAGCTGTGACTTGAAAGAAAAGACCTCTAGCATTCTGTTCCATTGGTAATTCAAATATTTGAAAAAACACCTGGTCAGCCTCTTTTGGACCCACTCTGATATGTAGAGAGAGCACTCTCTTAAAATATGGCCCAAAGACAGCAGCACAACCTGCTGGATGTGGTCTAAATATCACAGAATGCAAAAAGTGCATGACTTCTTTTGGTCTTTACTATATTGCTATTATGCCTAAGGTTTTATTTTATTTTAGCAGGAACTTCATATTTCTGGCTCACATTAAACTTATAGACTTAAAAAAAAAAGCGTAGCTGAACCTTTTCAAAACATATTTGTTATCAAGCTATGTCTTCACTATCTTAAATTGTGTAAATAGATTTTTAAAAATATTTACATTTAAATTCAGTCCCGTAATTTTGATGCAAACCATCAACTCAGCAGATTAACTTTGTGTACGGCCTTTCCCATCCATCATACGAATACTCACTCTCATCTTTTTCTCACCTGTAACATCTTTTATAACTTCATCTAAGTTTTAATATTTTTAAATTGTTCTAAATGTTAAGCCCCATTACAGGGCTGAACCCTTCTAGGTTTGATCCCTGATTGTCTCTCAACATAACAGAATTGTTAGAAATGTGACATTGCCCTTCCATATACAATGATATTTCTTTTTCTGTTCATTGGACTCTGTTCTCCTTAGAAATGTAGTTCATATGAAGCAGTCCTTTATCATGTCTGTCATTGATGAACAATAACACATCTTTCCGGTAGTTCGGGTAAAACTAAGGTGGGAGAATCTTTCCTACTTCACTTGGTGGCATGGATAACTCATTTCCAACAATGTGGATGGTTTCTAGTACGAGTTTGTACATCACACTTACCTTTTTTCCTCCCGCTTTACTGAGGTATAATTGACAAATAAAATTGTATACATTTAACATGTATAATGTAAGGATTTAATTCACATATATAGTGAAATGATTATACAGTTATATAAGACATCACCTCACCTACTTATCAATTTTATTTTTATTTTGTGGTGAGAACATTTAAGCTCTAGTCTCTCAGCTAGTTTTAAACACACAATACAATATCATTGACTAGAGTCACCATGCTGTACAGTAGATCTCTAGAACTTATTTATAACTGAAGGTGTGTACCCTTTGACCAACATCTTCCAATCTCCCCCAAGTCCTAGGCCCTGGCAACCACCATCCTACTCTAAGTTGGACTCTTGTAGACTTCACATCTAAGTGAGATTATTCAGTGTTTGTCTTTTTCTACCTGATTTATTTCACTTAGCATCATGCCCTCAGTTTCATTTATGCTGTCACAAATGTCAGGATTTTCTGCTTCATGGCTGAATAATATTCCACTGTATATATGTCCACCACATTTTCTTTATTCATTCATCTGTCAACAGACACTGAGGTTGTTTTCACGTATTGCCAACATTTATCTTAATTTAAAAGAACAATTTAAATCTTATCCACAATCTTGAAAGTTTGATGTATACATTTATTTTTGTCATGTAAAATAATATAAATCTTGGATTTGACAGCAAGTTAATCAAACCACAAATGGAACATGCACAATGAATCTGGCAACCAATTTGCTCAAGCAGCTTTATAGAGGAACCACCATGACACTGAATGACTGACATAATTTTCCATCTCAAATCACAGACTGTATTTTATTATAAAATTGCCAGTAGCAGGAGATCAGCACTGGACCCTTCCAGAATACTTTTCTATGATATCAAAATGAAGCAAATTTATACCATTGTTATATTCACATGCTACTTTCTGATTACTTTTGAAATACAATTTTTAAAACTTAAAATCAATGTTTTAATCTGGCAAACAGTAAAATTTATCTACTACACTATTTTTTAGATAAATTTCACAAAACATAAACAACAGACTCAAGAATCTATTGTAATGTAAATGTATGTTATAATTCAATAAAATGTTTACTTAAAATTAAGAAAAAGAGTCCATATCAAATGCAGCAAGATACTATTTTCAAAGCCTAAAACATTTTAGGAGACCAAAATCATACCTGTCAAAGTGCAATTGAGTTTGACAAGTGTCCCTCTAATTTTTCATTTTTTTACACTTTAATAACTATTCAGATTATATGACATTCAGCAGAACTAAGAAGTAGAAATAGTAATACAGGAAAAATAAGTCATTGTTTCATCTCTCCAAAGAGAGTAGCTGAAATGATGTATGTAAGAAAATAGTTCCCAGTTGGCTACTTCCTTGAATCACCTCAACTTCAAAGGCAGAGAAATATTCCTTCCTAATGTACCACCTTTCTATATTCAAAGTCATTGTGTCACTTTTTATCAGTAAATCCACTGTTCAACTATATAGAATTTTATAATTACTTCCATTCCCTCAATCCTCCTTTCTCCATCTCTTCCTCCAAATAGAATGACATTTCTCAGAAGACAGAGATTATTTAATTTCTACATAATTCTCATAGGGCCCAACACAGTGTTGGTGATGTAATATATATACACATACATATATACATACATATAGATGTACTTGTAGATAGATTGAAAACAGCTCCTTAACATCCCAGTAGGCCAGGAAACCCATTTTTACAATGCCTTCATCACTGCTTATACCAAACAGGTGCAGCTTGTCTGTGTTGACTTCTGATGGGGATTTCCCACTAGTGTTTCTAGGCAACCACCTGTGGTTTTCATGTTAATACATTTGTGTATTGTCTAAGGCTGTTTTCACAGAGTACAGTTGAATAATTGTGACAGAGACCATATGGTTTGCTAAGCCAAACATATTTACTATCTATCCCTGTGAGAAAATGTTTGCCAACTCCTGATGTAGGTGAAGCACACAGCTCAGAGTAGCCAACAGCCAATGGTAGAAACCACACTAGAGAAATTTTTTTCTTTTGACTGGTCTTTTAATACAGTTATTATTATCAGCTTGCTGACTGCACATCAGGTTACCATCATTTACTATTGGATTATAGGATAGACATGCTCCTATTTTTTTAACTTAAGTCTTTAACCAATTTTGTGGGTCTGCCTGGATTTCTAGTCTAAGTTTTTATAGCTGAGCCTTCTTGACCCCTGTGCCATTTACCCAGAGAAATCCCTGGTCTCCTATGCACTTGAGAGTTCACTGTTATTTCATTTATTTTGGAAGTGTATTGTTCTTTGTCCCTGTCTGTCAAGGACTACCAGAAGGGTTACAAAGTCATGCTGATTGATTCAGAATACACATGTAACCTCACTGCGACCTCATCATTGCTCACAAGCCTTTGATTCAGTCCTAATTGACTCCTTATTGCATTCTTCACCACAATTGACCGCAAGTTCTCTTACTGTCATAAAATGTCCTCAGTTTTCCTTCCATCCCAAGATGCCTTCAACTCATCAAGGAGTATTTACGAAGCAGATGGTCCTGCTTCTTAATTTCCAGAGATTATTGTCCCAGGCATGACATCTTACCATCTCCTTTCTCTCCACCTGAATATCTGGTTATCTTCATATCCATGCGTCCTTACACGCAACCACGTTTTCTAAGGCAATATGTTTTATCTGTGTTCATGGGCTTACCCCCAGTCTTCCCCTAGGCAATCTGTCCTATCAAGTGGTCTTTGCTCCTTCATCATTGTCTCTTTCAGTCACCAAACTGACTCAAATATTCCCAGTTTTTACAAGAACCAATGAATGCCACCTGGCTAAGCGGTCCAAACTGCTATGTATAAGATGACAAGAGAAAACCTCAGTTGCATGCAGAATGAATGATACAATACTTAACATTAACAAAGTATTGGTTTTAATTTGATACTCAGCTATTAAACCCAGCAAAAATTACTGCAACCCTTAGGTTTAAACCAAAAGACAACTCTTACATTCTAGATTGTTAATTTTTAAGATAACATGAAGTAACGTTAGTGTTCCTAATTCACTAATGACTAATTTGATACTCAGATATTAAAACCAGCAAAAAGTACTGCAACCCTTAGGTTTAAACCAAAAGACAACACTTACATTCTAGATTGTTAATTCTTAAGATAACATGAGGCTACATTAGTGTTCCTTATCACACTTATGTAGCAGCACCTCACTGTCCAAAATGAGACACACAGATAAGGTGATGGCTTACCCTTTGAAATGCAAATATTACATAGAAAGGTAGAGTTATCTAGTATCAAATGACACTGTTATGATGTATTTTAGGACCACTGTACTCTTTTAAAAAAAAGCTCATCTTCAAAAAAAGTTCACTACGACTTCTGATTTTAAAATAAATCACATAAATATACTTAACATTATTGTTATTAGTTTTCTGACACATCTTACCACAGCTTTTATTAACATATCATTAAATCAATGAAAATTTAAAACTCAACCCACAATAAAACTATGGCAAAGACCCTATCTAAAACATTATAGGAGGTTTGATACTCTATAAGCTCCTTAAAATTTGGTTGCAAAATCATTCAGTGTTCCATATATGCATCCACTGATTAAACGGAAGTCATTGCCTTGAAAGAAGTTTGTAAAACGTGAATTTTCTAGTTTACCCCTCTACTTCCTGTTCAGAAAATCAAAGTCTTGAAAACTAGGACTAGACAACCATTTTCCATCATGTAGATACCTGTAATGTCTTATTAATAAGCTTATGTTATTAATAAGCATATGTTATTAATAAGCTTCTTAATAAATTTTCATATCTTATAAATAAGAAATTAATAAGCTTATTAATAAGCTTTCATATCATAAATATGGAATCATATAGATGTACTCTTTGGTGTCTTGTTTCTTTCATTCAGTATATTTCTCAGATCTATTTATTTTGCTATGGATATCAGCAGTATTTTCCTTTTTATTTATGAGTAGTATTTCATTTTATGACTACATCACAAATTGTTCATCCACTCACTTACGAATGAACATTCATTTATGCTCTTTCTAGTTTCTGAAGATTCTGAATGCTATATCTATGAATATTTGAGTACAATTCTTTGTGTGGACATATGGTTTTATATCTCCTTGGGTGAATACCAAGGAGTAAATTGCTGTGTCATATGTAGGTATGTGTTTAACTTATGCAGTTGACTTTTGAACAACATGGAGTTTAAGGATACCAACCCCCAGTCGAAAATCCTCATATAACCGTTGACTTCTCAAAAAATTAACTAAGAATAGCCTACTGTTGACTAGAAACTTACCAATGATATAAACAGTCATTTAACACATATTTCATATGTTATATGCATTACATATTGTGCTCTTATACTAAGGTAAGCTACAGAAAAGAAATATTATAAATCACAAGGAAGGCAAAAGACATTTACAGTACTATACTTATTGATACTGTAAGTTTATATTGTCTGTTTACAAGATGAATCATCCATCTGAAATGGCAAGCCACCCGAACTGCAAAAATCTCAATCTATGGTAAGTAGTAAGTAATTCAACTTTTTCTTGTATAACTTTTCTCTGCTTCTTGGGAGCATTCCAACATCACTAGTGGCACTTTGGGTCCCATGGTATTATTCAGGTTTACAGTATTGCACTAAACATTATGATAAATACATGAGAACCATGAGAGATCACTTTTTACCTTTTTTTATTTGTAATTTACTGGAGAGATGAATGACTCAGGGTCACATGACATTTTAAGCAAATACTTGCAACATTTGAGCTAATCCCAATAGCAACAACAGGTAACTACAAAATTATTACAGAAGTACAGTATGTACTATAGTTAATTTTATGCAGCTTTAATACTCCATCTTTATATTTGTTTATTTTTCTCTGGACTCCTAATAGTGCCATGTACAATTTGTGCTTGTGTGTACAAGTTTTGATACATTTTAACTGTTTATAATAGATTTGTTTGTGTTTTATGGTAGTAAATGATAAAATAGACTAGTATCTACATATATTTTATACATTTACGACATCCCTCTTTCTTTATTTTTTGATATTTCTAATCTATGTGGTTCATCTGCAATTGTTTCAAATTGTCACAAATCTCCAAAAAATTTCCAATGTATTTATCAAAACAATCTGTGTATAAGTGGACCTGCACAGTTCAAAGCTGTGTTGTTCAAGGATCAACTCTAAAGATGTTGCACCATTTTACATTGCCACCAGCAAAGACAATATGCTGAGATAAATTCAGTGAGGAAGGATTGCAAGGAAACTAAAATTGTACCAGATGAAAAAGGAGCACAACTTATCCTGTGGATAAAACCCTAACATATACATCAAACTTGAAAAACGCTCCCAAAGTCAACAGAAAAAAATGCAAAGACCTAAGAATTATGCAATAAGACAACTCGTACAGAGGATGAATAATGGATCACTAATCAAATATTTTTTGGTATACTAGTGAAGAAACCATAAAAATAAACAATAAGATATTATGAATATTAATTGAGTAAATAGTAATAATTAAAGAAAATGCTAATAATCAAAGAAAACTTTGTGAAGCTGTATATGAAGGTCAAAAGAGATTGTGGTCATGTTAAAGGAATATAAATTAAATAAATACAATTCTAATTAAATAAGATTCTCATTAAATGAGATTATATACCCATAGACATCTTAGATTTTCTTTTGTATAAGCATCAATTAGTGTCAAAAAACATTAAGACAGGAAAAGGAATTAGTGATCAGTGATAAAACAACACGAATTAGTTATCACACTCATTTGTAAAACTACATTCCTAAGAAACTATTGAGTAGTGTCTACAATTTTAAGGGAAAAATAATTGGACAAACAATAATTGTTTATATTGTGCCACATTTTATTCAAATATGAAGGTAAGAAAAGACATCTTCAATAATACAAATTTTCTATTTATCAAACAAACTATTTGAAAATACACTCCATGTGGTTGAGAAATGAATCCTGGCAGTGAGACTAAAAACTAGTTAAATGAACTGGTTTAACTGTTGTCAATATAGTCAAATACAAAAACAGAACACTGAAAGCAACACACACACACACACAAAATGAATGTATGTGTGACCAGGATATGTGTGTGTGTTTATGTAAAATGTATGTAAAATTAATAACTTAGTAACCATCTAAATACCAATCCTCAGACTATCATATTTATAATAATAAAATGTAGTGGATAAATTGATGAGAATAAGTTTTTTAAAAAATGTATGTGGGGATTAACACTTTATAAGGATTCTCTTTTTTCTCTGTTTCTCCTTCCACCCACTTCCCTCCTCTATCTTTGCGAATTGGATTTTTTTTTCTGTTTCTTATTTTTATCTTTTTTTTTTTTTTTGCTATTTCTAAATGAACAATAGGGCTCCAATTCTTTATACCTAGTTAGAAAGAATACATCAAGGAATACTTTCCCCACAAACTATCCATCAGAGAGTTGCTCAAGAGTCTTCTACTCTTTTCTCCCAAGCCAGAATCTTTAGTCCCTGGTGTGGAGCCACCCAGCCTCTGATAAAGTACTCAGAGCGTTTGGGAACTCACATCTTTGCAGGCAACTTACACCATGCTCGGTGTAAGAGGCTTCACTTCTAGGAGCTGTCTTTGCCTCTCATTTTTTTCCACTTCTAATTCATCACCCAGGTAGAACAAATGTTCAACTTCTGCCTTCTCATAGCCACCTGGTAAGCCTTCTGTTTTCCAAGGTAATTACAGCAGCTTATCCTCAATAGAAATGGTTAAAGACTTCTTATCCTCCCATTTATCCTCTTAGAAAGTGGCTCCAAGTTTCAACACTCCAGATTAGTCTTAACCTGAAAATGGGATTTATCATTACACTACCATGGGTCAAATACATCCTTTACTAGGAAACATACCTTTATTAGTGTTTGATGAGCCCTAATTTCATTGTTATTCTTTTTGTGACCAATAATGTTTACAATATTGTCTCAAAAATAACTTGTACTGGAGTAACTGGCCCACCACCACCACCACACAAACATCACACATTTTTTCCTACGGATATTTTTTTTTTCAAAATCCGGTTTCCTTCAATCAATAGCCAAGAAAAAGCTTTTTGATGTCTAAAATTGCCCTTATCTCTGTTGCATATCATCTTATCACTTTCTAGATGGCTGTTTCTATAGTATTTTAACACTCCATATCAGTTTACCCCACAATAGAAATGTCAAATTAAAGAAGAAAATTTCCACACATTCCAAGTATAGGAACTGAAAAGTAGTTGGTATGCATAAGAAATAGTAATGGCATATAATAAATGGTAAGGGTATAATGGTCATGTTCAGTTCTCAGTTCCAAAACTGGAAGTAAAGTGGCATTTTTTTACCCTTTATTTTACAGCTAATATTAAAATGGAAAGAATTGCCAACATTGTTATTTGATAACTTAATTGAAGAATATCAAAGCTTGCACATTTTCTTTTAAAGCACTGAAGAAATTATTCTAATTCACATAAATAACTGTTAAATCGTATTTTGCACTTTGTATTAAAATTCAATTTAAATAACGTAAATTTATAGTGAAAAAGTTACTGCGTGAGTCATTATAAAACCCTGGGACATTTGTCTTTTAGATTTGAATGTTTAAAGCTCCAGAATCATAGCCACTCTCTACTTATGAGACAATTATCCATGTGGATCTGAATTTTCCATCATCTGACATTATTCCAATTTAGTATTACTGTAATTTTCTGGGATCTGAAGAGTTGAGTAGAATAGTTGAGGTTACAATAAAATCTGTTTACTTCTCACAAACTTATTTTCATAAAATTTTAAAATTTGCTGCTTAAGGAATAGTTATGCTTTGGGTCAATGTGATTTAAATCAGTAATATACAATTTTCACTAGTAGTTGTGAATACTCAATTTAATTAGTTTTCTAATAAAACTGTTTTCTTGTTATCTGATATGACCTTAATGTTCAGTCACAGTCAATGAATGCTAACTTTGCTCTTATTAAAAGTGGCATAAGATTAAATACTAGAGATATACAGAAGTAACAAAAAGCTATAAATCTTATTCTGTTCATGAAGAAACATACTAACTAAGTATAGATATGGGATATACACAGAAATGGATACATAGTCCAGAAATATATAATATCTTTATTTTAAGAAAATATATACTGTCTTTTTTAAAGCATTGATACATTTGTCAAACTAATGTTGCAGTTTATCAGGATACAGAATGATAAAACAATAGCTGACATTTATATAATACATAAGAGGTAGTAGGCAGTATTTTAAATTATATCTTTTAATCCTCACAACAACTCTTTGAGATACATACTTTTATCCAGCTTAACTACGGTGGAAATTGGGATAATGAAGGCTAATTCCTGCCTCAAATCACACAACTAGTTAGTGCTAGAGCCAGTATTGAATAGAAGTCTAGTTCCAGAAACTGTAGTCTTAACGACTCTCTCTTTTTTTTTTTAATTATACTTTAAGTTCTAGGGTACATGTGCATAATGTACAGGTTTGTTACATATGTATACTTACTTGTTGCCATGTTGGTGCTTGCTTGCACCCATGGCAACTCGTCAGCCCACCCATCAACTCGTCATTCTTACATCAGGTATATTTTTACTCCCAAGTGCAATTGCCCTCCCCCCCTCCCCCCCTCCCCGTGATAGGGCCCTGTGTTGATGTTCCCCCCGTTCCTGAGCCAAGTGATCTCATTGTGTCAGTTCCCGACCTATGATGAGAACCATACAGTGTTTGGTTTTCTGTTCTTCTGTGATAGTTGTGCTGAGACATGATGGTTTCCAGCTGCATCCATGCGCCTACAAAGGACACAAATCATCCCTTTTATGCGTATAGGTTTCCATGGCTGATAGTTGTGCCAATTTTAAGAATCAGTCTGTCGCTGATCGGACATTTGGTTGATCCACAGTCCTGTTGCTATTGCTGGAATGAGTGCCGGCTAAAGTAAACATAGCGTCGTGCAGTGCAGTCTCTTTATAGAGCGATGAATTTATAATCTCTTGGGTTAATATAACGCCCAGTAGTGGATCGCTGGGTCATTGAGATCGGCTATTTCTGTTCTAGTCCTTGAGAATCCGCCATACTGTTTTCCACAATGGTTGAACTGTTTACAATCCCACCAACAGGTTAAAGTGCTTTCCTATTCTCCATATCCTCTCCACGCGACCGTGATGTCCTGACTTTTTAATGATTGCCATTCTAAATCTGGTATAGATGCGTATTTCTCATTGTGTTTGTGATGTATGCATTTTCTCTGATGCAGGTGATGATGAGCATTTCTGTCATGTGTCGTTGGCTTGATGAACTCGTCTTTCTTTTGACTGAAATATCTGTTCATTTCTTGCTCCACTTTTGATGGGGTTGTTTGTTTTCTTCTTGCTAAATTTGTCTTGAGTTCTTTGTAGACGTTCGCTGGATATTTAGCCCTTTGTCGGGCATGCAGTAGATTGCAAAATTTTCTCCGCTCTGATAGGTTGCTCTGTTACGTAGCTGACGGTAGTATTCTTTTGCTGTGCAGAAGCTCTTTTAGTTTAATGAATCCCTTTGTCAATTTTGGCTTTTGTTGCCGTTGCTTTTGGTGTTTTCGACTCTTATTCTGCCTCTAATTACATTTTTTCCCAAGTAATTTATTGAAGTATTATTTCCATATAGAAAATACATAAATTGTGAGTATACAAATGTATATGCCTGTGTAATCATTCAAATCAATGTGTGTGTGTATGTGAGTATATGTGAATGTGTGGGCTTGCACACTTCCTTCTGTTAATTATACACTGGTCAATTTATTTAGAAAAGTGACTTAAACTTTAGAAGGAGGTGAGTTATAATTAAGAAGTCATGACAGTAACTAATATTTACTGAGCACTCACTAACTGGATGCTATTGTTGTATGAGCTTTACATCTAGTGTCTCCTATAACCCTATGAAGAAGATGCTGAAATTGTCTCCATTTTACACATGAAGAACTGAAGCACAGAGAGGTTAAGGAGAAATCCATAGGATTTGGTGTTTTCACTCCACTAACTGATTGATTAAATTTGTGAAGTAAAAAGAGGTGACTAGATGGATGGATATTAGGAGCAATCTTAAAAACCCAATAAAGAATTCTGCCATTATCCTTTTAAATTTAACTTGCCATACAGAATCCAATTAGACCTGGATTGGATGTATATGGTAAGTGATTCGCTATTAAACAAACAGAAAGAAGCTAAAGTTAAAGTAGACATCTAGAAACCTGAGGAGGAAAATGACTCGAAGACAGGAAATATTCTTGAAGGATGCACAAATTCAGAAGGATGGGGTGGGATGTCAAGGGAGGAAAAGAGAAAAGAGCAAGCACAGGAAATGCTGCATGATTGAAAAATGGTAAAATTGTCATCAAAAAGGAAACTAGAGAAGCATGAAAAAGCATATGTGAACCACTCCAGGATATGATCATATTCCATCACTAGACCAATGTGAAATACTGAAAACACACATATCTCTAGAAAAACAGTGGCTGTTGAATTCTTACATGGTGGAAGGTAGACCAATTGTTGAACAACCCAATGAATGGCTATGAGACCTTAACAGAAATTGTATATACAAAATTTGTCCTTTAATCTGTGACAGATTTTTGTTTTTTGTTTTTTTTTTAAATAGTTGTAGTTGTCATCTAAATATTACAATATCAGGTTTGGCCTTGCTCTTTTGACTTTTGTTGCTCTGGATGAAATGCTCATCCTTACTCCCTCCTCACTTTCCTTTAGTGATTCTTAATCCTCAATGTACAGCAGAATCTCCTGGGGAGCTTTTAAAATTGTGTCAATACCTATATCCCCTGGAAGAAAAAAGTAAAGCAGTACCTAGGAGCCTGTTCCAAGTATGCTTGCCTGCTACCCTACCCTTGCAACGTTGGGGGCCTGGAAGAGTATTAGAACATAGAGTTGGCAATTTTCCCTACTGGACTCTGATAACGTGCCACCTTCCTTTTTAAGAAACACTGTTCTATGCATTTTTTTTTTTTTTTTGGGTAAGTGCAGCATTTCCATGGCCTGAAAGACTAATGACCCTTCAGTCTTCATCTGTGTCCTAGATCCTTCTCTTGATCCAAACCCACATAACCATATGACTCCTACATAGTTATACCTGAACACCAATAGAAACATCAACTTTAATAGATATTTTTTAAAAAGTGTTTCCTCTGCCTCCCTTATCTGAGTGAATAGTGTTGCTAGCCACAGAGTTATGCAAAATTTTTCTTTTCCCCTATATACTTATTTCTTTACCCTCTTCAAGTTAGGAGGCCAAAGGAAAGTTTAGGGGGAAAATAGTAACCTAGATGTAGGCTCAAATCATTTCTCATCTCAATTACAGCACTACTGTTGAATTGGTCTCATTGACTCTAGTCTTGTTCTGAAATCCATTCTCCACAGTGCTGCCCAAGAGACCTACCTGACCATTTCACTCACTTATCTAAATTCATGCAATGGGTTCATCCACCTTGTTAGGCATAACCAACATTCCTGTGGTGACATGTAGTGCCCCATAAGGGCAGTGAGAATACATACTCTATCTTGAACTTAGTGTCACTGGAGGCATCCTCCAGTGAATCACAGCTTCCAGTATTCATAGCCTTGTGTAGTTCTTTCCTCATGAAACTGCACTTCACTTTAACCATAACCAATTCCAAGTCTAAATTTTTACACTCCTGTGAGCCCTAACTTACCATGTAAGAAATATATCTGTTCCCCTTTGGAGTGGCCACATGGAAAGAAGAGGCTTTGGAATTACATAACAGGGCAAAAAGAGAAGCCATGTTGTCTTAAGGGCCAGTTGATCCCAGACCCCTAGTTAATCTTTCAACTGGTCTAATCACATAAGTTACCACCAGCAAGACCAACATAAGAACCATTTAGCTGAGCCCAGCCAAAGTTGTAGAATCATGAGCAAATAAAATGATTGTGTTTTGAAAATGCTGTATTGAGGTATTTGTTAAGAAATAATAGAAAACAGTTTGCTTCTGGCTCTGGAAGGGTTTTTGTGTCTATTCCCCATATAGGTGTGTGTATACACTGACCTTCACTAGAATAAAATTGGTTTAATAGAACCTGACTGAGTATTTGATAAGACAGAACAAATAAGGTTGTTTTTAAAGAAATAACTTCTCATGCATATGGCCTAAAATATGTTTCCTTGGCTATATCTCACAAAGTGTGTAATACTGGTCAACAATTACAGATATTTTTACAAGTTTTTACAAAGTGTAGTAAAGATACACTGAAAGACAATATAAGTTAGCTGAAGTGTGAATGAGTTTGGTAAATGCAGTTTAAAATCTGTTTTCAGATAGCAGAGGGGAAATGCAGATATCAGAAAGATGCAGGTAGACTAAGCCCATGAATGGTAGCATTAAAATGTTCTATTGTAATTTTAGTAGTTCTTACTAAATATATGTTTTATTTTTAAGCTCATGGCATGTTGTGCATTTACGTATTGTATATGGCATTCCATTCATTCTATTAAGGGAAGTGTTTGCAGATATAACAGTAGATAGATTCAAGCAATGGACATTTCTATGCTCCATGAAAAATCCTATTTTAAAGTAAAATCCCATGTAAGGAAGTGAAATTTTACAATATGTCTTTCCAAAATCATTTTTTTCTGATCATAGTGATAAAATAATATCTAATAATGGAGAAAATTGAAGGAATATTGACAAATTTAAAGGAGGAAAACAACTACCCCAAAGCCTAGGAAGATCTTTTAATCAAACTAAAAAGAAAGGAATGGGCTCCTATTAGGGAGTATCTTTTGTTATAAAGGAGGGCTTAAAACCTTTTCCTTCTTATTTTTAAGAAGGAAAATTATTTATTTTCCTTTATTTTTCCTTCTTGTTCAAATCCAGTTAACAATTTCTGAGCTCCTACTGTGAGCAGTGACCTACACTTCTTTTTATGTTAACTAATTCATTAATGATATTCTTTACACATAGTCATTTGTATTGCAATTCAAATTCTAATTAAGAATCATTAAACCAAATGTTTATGCTCAGAAGCAAATATTTTCTAGTACTCTCATTACCAAAATGACATATAAATAAATGATCAGTGCACTCATTTTCAATATGTATCTTAGAAGACTTTAAAATATCATGTCAAAATTTTCATACTTTCCTATATTTTTAAATATCCTCTTCATTCTACTGTACATAAATACTTGCAATTATGGGAACAATATCATGTCCTTGATATCTGTACAAACATAATACCTTGTAGGTGCCTATCCACAGTACACTCACTGACATTTATATATCAATTTGCATATTATTAGGTTTTTTAGAGAGAAAATTGATTCAACTTCATCTTGTCCTTGGTAAAATGAATTATATCTGACTCTTCTTGTAAAACATCAAGGCTATTAAAACAAACAGATTTTCAAAACCAAATGAAGGAAATAACCTTGCTCCTGCCCTTCAGTAGTAATTCTGTTGTTTTTGCTTTCTAATATTTACTTTCACTTAAAAGAAACTGGTCAAGGTTAACACATGAGGCAGTCCTGCCAGGCAGAAAATATTTTTAATAGTAATTTGCTGGAAGCAATGGCTTGGGGTTGTGCAGTGTCCCTGGAACTGGCAGTTTAAAATCTCAAGATAGGCTGACTCATCCCTTCCACATTTGGAAGTTTAAAAAAATAAATAAATAAATAAGGTCCATCTTGCAATTTATTGCATGCAGATCTTGGAGGCCAGGTTGTAGATCATCTGCTCAGGCTGTAAAATTATAACAAAATACGCACATTTAAAACCATAAACTCAGTTGTTTTGATGTGTCTGACTTCTATAAGGGTCATCAGCCAATGCTTCAAAATTTAGTTTCATTCTAGACCAGGTATTAATCATGTATAGTTCGAGCTATCTGCAGAATTTTCTTCAAAGATTTTCATGTGGCTAACATACACACAGGAACTGGAAATTAGAAAGACAAACAGGCAAGGCCTGTGATTTCAACTTCACAGTTGTCATAAAGATTTAAAAGTGTGCACATGAAAAAGACCATGAATAAAACAAGAATTGAGAGGAAAAAAAGAAATGGCTGGTTCATCGAAAATAGAATATAACAGAAGTAGAGTTCATAAAGTTGATGGATTGCTGGATTTTTGGCACCAACCTATACTTTTATCCTCATAGCATAAGTGAACAATGATATTCTCACTTCGAATGGCTCAGTCTATACTCTGGATGCTATTCTATTGAAATGTTCCTCCTCCCCTATTTCTTTTCTATTCAGGGTCTTCTCTTTTTGTCTCTCTTTTCTAATTATTTCCCTTAAGTCTCTCTGATCCTGAAACAAACAAACAAAAATCTTGACTTACCTTTCCTGACTTTGTCTCCTAACATCTTAAATATCTAGTTTCTCCACAAATTGAGTTTACTCCCTTACCTCTCATTTATTTAGAAAACTGAAAACAGGCTTTTAAATCAACCTCTTAAAAAAAAATCAAGTCAATTAGGGCTTGTTAATTATCAAACAGTTGAATGGTCTATTAGTGAAATTTGATCACTTTCTCCTTGAAACTACTCACAGTATCCTTTGCTTTCATGAAGCCATGCTTTGTTGGTTTCCCTCAGAAATCTGGCCCCTCTTCAATCTTCTCTGTGGTCTTTGTTTCTAGCCACCATTTAAGTGTAACTTTTTCCCCGAAATCATAACCACATTCTGCTTCAACATTTAACTTACATTTGTCAAGTGATCACAGACGATGTTCTGGAACATTGCTGTATCTCTCTGAGATGGTTGCATGAACCATGTCCAATTTATACAGGTGATTTATATGGTGAAACCCAAAACCAGATCAATAAAGGTCATACATATTCTCTCTCTCTCTTTCTCTGACTTTAAACCAAATACCTAGTAAATATTTTTATTTCTTCAGATCACACAAATAAAATCTACCTCAAAGTATATTCATATTTTCTTATCTCCCAAATTCTCTTCTTCCTATTTTTCTCATATTGATAAATGATTTTTCATCTAATTATCCAAGCTACAAATACTCTTCATGCCCTATTCCAATCTTTCACTAAATCTCATTAAATGTACCTCCTTATTGCCTCTCAGATTTGTTCCCTCCTCTCTGTGCCCACTGGTACACTTTGCCTCAACCAATGCCAGTCTCATGAATGTTCTCATTGCTATATCCCCTCCTCTGATATTTACAATTAATTTTCTATAATACTGCAAGAAGGTGCTTTCTGAAAAAAAAAAAAAAAAATCAATCATATTATTTTCCCAGTTAAAATCCTTCAATGACTTCTTTTAGCTATCAGGCTAAAACCCAGAGGTCTTCACTATGACAAGGCTTTTCATGAACCAGTTTCTCTTATGTCTTCACACTCTTCCTCCACCAGTTCCCCATATGTACCCTTTAAATGTGCATCATACATCTATGCTCCAGCCCTACTTAGCTACTCTCAATTCCTCTTGCTTTTTCAACAAATGCCATGTGCATTAGCTATTCCTTCATCTACAGTGTAGTTACTGCAGACATAGGATAATGAATAATCTACATAGGCTTAGTAGTCAGGCTACTTAGGTGCAAATATCAGCTTCACTGCTCACTTGCTCAATGACCTTTGCCAACTAAACTATATCTGCCTCATTTTTATCATTTGCAAAATGGGAATGAAAACAATTTGTGCCACACAGGGTTGTAGTAAGGCTCAGATGAGACAATCCATATTTAGCAATTAAATTAGGGTCAGCAACAACCTCTCAGTAAATGTTAGCAATGATTACCAAACCTACATGTAATAAATTTATATAGGAAGTACTTAATTTTATCTGTTTTGGGGAGTGTTTCACAAAAAAATTAAGCAGCTCACATGCACTGCTGAGGTCCTGTAGCTTGAATCACCCACCCATGAAAGCACGTTATAAAGCAGTGAGAAGAGCCTCTCTTCAAATCTCCCTCTCTATAGGAATTTTCCCTGTGTGTATCAAATTCTTCTAAGTTCAGTAATGTCTACTGCCCTTCTTAAGTCCCTCCTCATCTGTTCTTATTCATTACAAGTCAGCAACCTAACACCATGATCTTTCTCTGAAAACTCTCACCAACAGATAAACAGCCCCACTTCATAACTTCTGCACATGGGCTACTGAGGAGGCCATTAAATTTGAGGAGGAAAAGGCACTAGGAATCCTTTATGAAGAAAAATAACATAAACTAGGAGCAACCTCAGGCTTTTCCAGTGATTCCAATCAATCCATGCTTTATCTTGTAGTTTTTTTTTTTTTTCCTTGTTTTCAAACTGTTCCTTTCTACTGACTCGTTCTCTGTAGCCTATAAACCTATTCAAGCTCCAAGCTCCTCCTATACAAAAACTGTCCTTCCCCTCAATGCTAAATGTAGTAACAGTTCCTCAATTCTCTTTCCTCTGTCCCTGGTAACTCAAGTCTTGCTGCAATTGTATTACATTTGCAATCTCCACTTCTTTAGCACCTACCCACTATTTTTTAATTAAAATATAATTTTATATTGAAAATTCTACACATAAACATTAAAAAGGTTGAATAATTTTGTAAAGATTTTTAATAAGAACTGCACTACTCCGTGTCACCAGCAGGTTTCATTCCTGAAAGGCAACCATTTTAACTCTTTTATCTGTGTCTTCTTGAATTTTTCTCAAGTTGATAAATGATATCCATGCTGTTTCCCATTGAAAGTTCAACAATCTCTTGAATTCCTATATGGAAGATGAAGATTCCTCTCTCTCTCTCTTAGTCTTAGTTTTACACCCTGGCTAGAATTTGCCAATCACAATTTTGGGAGTAATTAACATTCAGTGTTTATGTTATACTAACTAGGTAAATATGTTTCCTGCTGGGTTATATATTGTATCATAAAATCATTTACTTTCTTGTGCAACTTTTTTGTTTTTTTGTATAACTGAGTACCTCTTCAAGAAAACTGCACAATTTTCTATGTTCTTGTCATTAATTCTTCTATAACTCTCTACAATAGAACATATAGGATAATCCATTATTGTAACTTTTTTCTCTGAAAGACCTTCCCCTGGAATCCTCTCTCCTCCTCCAAAACTTAAGACTGGCTGCTGTGGGGACTGGTATTCAGGTGTTATCCTGTTCTTCAACTTCATTGTTCTGGGATTACCTTTGTTTCCTTTCTGCATTGAATCCTCCAATTTCTGAATCTCATGCTATCTTCATTCTTGATTTATTCTCTTAGTTTGATGAACTACAAATGATAGGAGTGGAAGAATTTTGAGGC
Organism: Rhinopithecus bieti; assembly: GCF_001698545.2. Lineage (NCBI taxonomy): Eukaryota > Metazoa > Chordata > Mammalia > Primates > Cercopithecidae > Rhinopithecus > Rhinopithecus bieti. The sequence continues at coordinate 1,674,702 of NW_016805433.1, forward strand.
CGCGTGTTTTCTGAAATACTTTTATTTTTCTTTGTTTTGTAATCCTTATGTCATTCAGAAATTAGCTGAATACCATTCTAGGTTGGCAATCATTTTCCTTTTGAGTATTTGAGTCATTGTTATGTTTTTATTCTAGTTTTTAGTACTTCTATTAAGAATATTCACCTTCAAATGTGCCCTTTACTTGTGAGCTATTAAGATTTTCTCTTGATCCCAAGTATTTTAAAATGTCATGATTTAGTGCCTTTTTGTCTTCTTTTTTTTGGGGGAAAAAAAAAAGCACTATACCATCCCATTCAATGGGCACTTTTCATCTGGAAACAGTAATTCAGAGAGGCTTGTTTTATCTTTTGGCATTATTTAATTCCACATTATTTCACTTACATTTTCTCAATTCTGTCTTATTGGAACTCCTGAGCACAGGATTTTATTTTATTTGGCTGTGATATCCTCAGTACCTAGAACAATGCAAGACACATAACAATGCTCAATAAACATTTATTGTATAAATTAGAATTCTAGACTACTTGGTTTACTTTCCTCAATTTTCTTGCCTATTATGATTCTCCTTTGTTTTCTTATTAGCTGTTTCTATATTTTTCTCACTTTTAATTTCCAATCCTTACATTTTTTTAAAATTTCCAGAATCACGTGTTTTCATTTCTAAAAATCTTTTTGTTCACTAAATGTTCTTTCTAAATTTCATCCTATTCATCTTTCCTGTGTCTTTTATTTTTCCTCTGAGCATATCAGTTATTGCTTTTAAAGTTTTCTTTTGTTAACTGTATTGTGAATGTTTCAGTTTTTCTGAGTGATTATTCCTGATTTTCCCATTTTCCTTTGTCTTGCATTAAAGGAATTTCTCAAATTCCCTGGAATACTTAGCAATCTGTATGGTAAAGTGAGGCTTAAAAGTAGAGAGTGAGGTTTGTGTGACTAGGTAGAGTTTACTCGTTCACAGATCTTAGAATAATTGGGTAGGACCTGAATGTTTTCAACAAGCTTCAAATGTCACTATCTAGAAATTAATTCTATACCCCTCATTCCCATATACACACCTCTTCCTTGAAATAGGAATCTATTATGCTTCTATCTGGAGAACTAAAATCTTGGATATAGCATCCTGGGTAAAGAAGGAGTTGATGGCTTTTCTATTTGGTACCTAGATTTTTCATCAATTACCTTGTTTTCAGGCCCTCTACTGTGTCTGATATCCTGAAGTCTAGAATATTTCTGATTTAATTTTACCAGTAGGTAATCCTCCTGCTTTATATTAGGATTTAGGAGGAGTTGTCACTTGGCTGTGGAGGAAATCTGAAAGACGAATTGCTGCTGCAGAATTTCAACCTTCTCTCCTCTTCCTTGTTTCAGTAATTCTTGTTGCCTCCAATTCCAGGTCCCAGAGGTAAAACTTTTCTTTCTTGCAGGACCTTTCTTCTTCAGTTAGTTATAAGCTTCCTATGCTCTGATCACCATGTTTCTCTTACATTTCACTCCCCAAATGTCATAGACCTTACTTTTTCCCTCCTTTCCCCATCACTTTTTCTTGTAGGTTTTAATTCTTTGCTAATATTTTAGAAGGGTTTGAGAGGAAGTAAACACACATATATGAACTCAGTCTTCTATGTCTAAGGAGAAGATTTCCCTTCACTCTTCAAGTATGAAATCAGGCTTCTGTGCCTTCCTTGCCATTAAAACTACTTTAGGAAGAATCAATAATGGCATTCCACATTCTAAGACCAACACACTGATGATTGCCAAACCAATATATACCAAGCATACGTCTCTCTTCGCATCAACATACACTTGATCCTTGAACAACACAAGAACTGGGGTGCCGACTCCCTACGCAGTCAAAAATCCACATATAACTTTTGACTCCCCCCAGAACTTATCAACTAATAACCTAGCGTTGACTGGAAGCCTTACTGATAACATAGCCAATTAATATATATTCTGCATGTTAGATGTATTATATACTATATTCTTACAACAAAAATAAAATGTCAAGAAAGTCACAAGAAATAGAAAAATGTATTTACTATTGATTAAGTGGAAGCAGATTATCATAAAGGTCTTCATCCCCATTGTCTTCACGCTGAGTAGGCTGAGAAGGAGGATGAGTAGGGGTTGGTCTTGCGGTCTCAGGGGTAGCAGAGGCAGAAGTGAAGCAGGTAGAAGGGGAGCCAGGAGAAGAAGTAGATACACTTGGTATAACTTTTGTTGAAAGAAGATCCATGTATAAGTGGACCCGTGTAGTTCAAACCCATGCTATTCCAGGGTCAACTGTATATAAGTGTGTTCTAGACATCACTTATATGTAAAATTGGATATCATCCAGTTTTACCATTGGATAAGTAAAATTGGATTCATCATTTCCTCTGCCACCCTCAAACTATTACTGCCTAAATGATACTCTATCTACCATACTTCTCCAGCTGTAAACCTGTGCATTTCCTCCCTCACTCTTACCGTTTCCATCCAGTAACAAAATTCAATCAGTATTACCATACAGGCGTGTTTTATATCATTTTCTCCACGTCCTCAGTGGAGAACATGAAGAAATGGACTAAATATTGAAGAAGTAAACTAAAGAATCCTCAGTGCTGATGCTTTAGCCCACTTCTTCAGTATTCACTGGCATTATAGAAATAGTCCAATTATTCTTTCTGTCTCCAGTCGTGCACTTTTCACACTCTTGCAAGTGTTACCTTTCTTAAACTCAAGTCTACCCATGCCAATTGCTGTTTTAACTGTAATAAATCAGCCATATATTAGTCAAAACACTTTTGTCCACAAATCATCATAACCAACTCAGACAGGCTTAGGCATTTTGTGATTCACATGACCAACTTGCTGAAAAGGAAGTCTTGCCCCAACAGGACTGCAGTGAGCTGGGGGATTTAAGTACCACCAGGAGGCTCACTGGATCTCATCTCTGCTTCTCTCAGTAGGTTAGGTTTACAAATTCACCATGGCTATGTCTACTAGGTTGGAACCATAGCCATTTGCAGTTTGGAGTACACATTTCACTAGCTTTGCTATCAGAGGAGCAGAAATATTTTGTTCTTTTTTTCCAAATTTAAAACCTCTAAAAAAACTACTGATGAGGCCAGCTTGGGTGTTTTGCCCACTCCTATAGCCAGTGGGGATGAATAATATTGGCAGACTTCATTAGGATGAAAAGGGAAACAGTCACCCCTAAATGAGAGTAATTAGAAGAGTACTTGGCAATAGCAGTTGTCCATTATGTAATACAGCCTGCCTGGGCTTGAATTCTACATAATTTCCTAACAATATAACTGGCAAAAGCTACTTATCTTCTTAGTGCCTCAGTTGTCTCATCTATAAAATGAGGTAATTATAATAATTACCTCACAGACTCGTTGATTTAATAAGTGTAAAATTTTTAGAACAGAATTTTTAGAACCTGGGCCCTGTCATATCACACTTCTAAACTCTGCTGAACAATGTGTGTCTCCATGCTTCTTGGCCATCGCCCATGTTATTCTGTCTCCCTGAAATATCCTTCCTTAAATCTGTCTGTCTGTTTGTCATTTAAGCTTCATTTCAACATTAAAATATTTATACCCTCGACTTGGTAATGTTCTAAATGATACAAAAAGGGGTCAATGATTCATGCAATTTTAAAAAATTGTTCCTCTTAAGAGCTGAAATAAGAAGCAACCTTTTCCCTTTTTCCCGTTTACTCTTCTCCATGCCTATGGTTGCTGTCTACAAAGCTTCCACAGATAAAGCTCCAGCCCACAGCAAACATCAGGCCTTGACTACACTAACAAACTTCTCATTGGAACCTCCATGTTTATGACCCAGAAACCTCTCAAATATAATGCGTCCAAAATTGAACTCAGTCCTCCTACTATAACAGCTTTCTCTCAGCCTGTGCTAGTCCTAGTAAACGGAATCATGGCATCACCAACCTTTCAGTGGCTCCCACCATCCTGACCATCTCCTCTATCTACAAATCTGTGGATATTTCTCAATATGGTCCCCATCTCCTCATCTCTCCTTCTGCTGTCTTCATTCATGATGTGCTATAGCCGGAGGGATCATTTTGAATACAATCGTATTGTGTTTCTCCTTTGATTAAAATTCTTCTGTGGCTTTCCTTGTTTTTTAACATGAAATCCACTATTATTACCTTGGCATACGAAGTCTTATATGAGATGGCTTTTTCTCACCTCTCTGTCTTCATCCTCAGCCATTTTTCTTACCAAACACCTGCCAGTTTGTCTCACTTCACACTCATCCACTGAGCCAAGCAGCTTCCTGACGTGGGGTCTTTACTCGTGTTCTTCTTGTTTTTATTGTTGTTTTACTCTTGTTCTTTTTGTTGTTACTGTTGCTTTTTGTTGTTTTGCCTCAAACACTCTTTCCCTGGTTTCTAAAGTGGATAAATCTCTCCACCCTCCAGCCCCAGCAAACATGTCACTTTATTAGGGAAACCATGCCTGACTCTCCATTTAAGAAATATTTTTTCCATTTTTACGGTAACCCGTTCTCCACTATCATGCCCACATCAGAATTTTAATAAATTCATACTCTGACTAATCCCTTACTTTCTTTCCTCCTCTCTTTCCCATTAGTTCCCCCAAAGGCAGAGACTTTGTCTTATCAATGACTAAAACTCCATTTATTTGCAGGGCACCTGTCACACAACTCATATACAATACGTATTTTTTAAATAAGTTAAGTGGCCAATGTTAGGTGAATGGGTAGGAAAACGATGGTAAATTCTTTCCATATAGGGTTCTGTGGCTGTGAAAAAATATTCACTGAAAAGCACTAACATGAGAAAATTCAAACCACAAGCGTAGGTGGACAATGCTAAACAAATTACATACATAGTATTTCAACTCTGGAAAAACGCACAGAAGGTAGATGTGTAAGGGAGAAAAATGATCCCCTCTCCAAAGATGTCCACATTATAATCCTTCAAACCTGTGAATATATTAGATGGAAAGGGAAAATTAAGATTGCTAATCAGTTGACCTCAAAGTAAGCAGTCTGTCTTGGATTATCTGGTTAGGCCATATGTAATTAAGTGTTCTTTCGGTGTGGAGGATGAGCCACAAAGGTCAGATTCAAAGTGACGCAGCATGAAAAAGATTCAGTCAGCCATTGGAGGCTTTGAAGATGGAAGGAAAACACAGCCAAGAGACAGGACAGCCTTTAGGGCTACAAACAGCAACGAAATGGATTCTCCCACAGATCTTCCAGAAGGAATGCAGCCCTGTAGACACCTAAATTTAACCCAGTGAGGCCCATTTTGGACTTCTGAATTCCAGAACAGTAAGATAAATATTTTTGTGGTCTTAAGCCATCAAGTTTGTGGTATTTTGTTATAGCAACAACAGGAAACTAATACAATAGTTTACATGAGCATAGATGAGTTCACTTATTTTTTCTTTCCAAATTTTGCATGGTTTTGAGAGGTGACAACATGCTAGCAGCCCTCGCTCTTGGGGCCTCCTCGGCCTCAGTGTCCACTCTGGTGGTGCTTTAGGAGCCCTTCAGCCCGCCATGGCACTGTGGGAGCCCCTCTCTGGGCAGGCCGAGGCCGAAGCCGGTCCCTCTGCTTGAGAGGAGGTGTGGAGGGAGAGGCGCCAGCGGGAACAGGGCTGCACATGGTGCTGGTGGGCCAGCGCAAGTTCAGGGTGGGCGTGGGCTGGGCAGGCCCTGCACTGGAGCAGCCGGCCAGCCAGCACCACAGGCCCCAGGCAGTGAGAGGCTTAGCACCGAGGCCAGCAGCTGCAGAGGGTGCGCCAGGTTCTCCAGCAGTGACGGCCCGCCGGCGCTGCGCTCGAATTCTCGCTGGGCCTTAGCTCCCTCCCCATGAGGCAGGTCTGGGGACCTGCAGCCCACTATGTTGGAACCTCCCCCTCCTCCATGCCACCCTGCCGGAGCCTCCCAGAAGAGCACCGCCCCCTGCGCCGTGGTGCCCGGTCCCATCAACCACCCAAAGGCTGAGGAGTGTGCTTGCACGGGGATTCTAAATGCACCAATCAGCACCCTCTCAAAATGGTCCAATCAGTTCTCTGTAAAATCAGCAAGACGTGGGTGGGGTAAGATAAGGGAATAAAAGCAGGTTGTCCAAGCCAGTCAGCAGCAACCCGCTCGGTTCCCTTTCCACACTGTGGAAGCTTTGTTCTTTCCCTCTTTGCAATAAATCTTGCTGCTGCTCACTCTTTGGGTTCACGCTGCCTTTATGAGCTGTAACACTCACCGCAAAGTTCTGCAGCTTCACTCCTGAAGTCAGCGAGACCACGAACCCACCAGAAAGAATAAACTGCGGATACACCATCTTTAAGAACTGTAACACTCACTGCCAGGGTCCCCGGCTTCATTCTTGAAGTCAGCAAGACCAAGAACCCACCAATTCCGGACACAGTTTTACAGGCAAGCTCTCTACAACTACCACTTTCTCTGACTTCCACCCTACTTTACCAGTATAGCTTGCAGCATTAGGCGTAAGACTGCCACGTTTTTACTAAACACATTAAATTAAAAGAAAAAAAAATATGGGGAAACCATCTAACTTGCAAAGGCATGTTAAAGGAAAATTAGATGGCAAATGTCCAGAAAAATATCCAGAGAAATTTTATACTTTTTCCTGCTGAAATGATAAATGAACACATTTTCGTCAGTTATATTAATATTACAAAAGAACTTTTAAAAATGTCTATAGAGTTTGATGGCTTTTAGTATGGAGATACAGAAATAGCTCCCAGGATAATATTATTACCCTTTTACTATTTTATTCTCTTCTTCTCATTTTATAGTAGTCATAAAATTAAGCAGTGAAATTTGGAATCTGGGAAGCATGTTGTATTTCCCATATGGAAAAGAAAAGGGAATTCCTCGATGGAAAAAAAAAAAAACGTTTAATACCAGTATCTCCTAGATGCGTAAACTATCTTGAAATAAACTATGTGAAGAAAATACACACAGACACCTGGTAATATTTTATACTTAGGAAAGCTTAACGACAATAAACCTTTTAAGGTTAGTGAATTTACTGACAAGATTACAAAATGTACTCGCTCTAGAATTATGCATTCCACAATATTCTCAGTTCTACCATATTTTAAAGGGAGTGTAAATTCACTTTTGAAAGATTCGACATCTGAATTAGCATAGAACATAAACTTTCTTTATAAAGTTGACTTTAAGGGAAATTGTAAAACTTAAAATTTATACAGTATCTTCAATTACATGAATATTATGTTCTCAAATATTTCATATAATGTTATTTCTAAAGACTTCTCTATTTCCTGCTTTTTTTGCCCATGGTCAGCTCCTCAAACTTTCAAAGATAGGATATGGATACCATATGAAAACCTATCACTGAATGGAGGAAATTATCTAGAGAGGACATCACCAAGAGCAAATGGTAAAATACTAGTACAAAGCATTCAAACAGGCTGGTTTTATTTCCCTTCAGCACCTTCTGGTGGCAAACACAGTGTATTGCTGAATCCTCTAGCACTGAAAGGAAGGATATTGCAAATATTATTTAGCACTTGAAATATTATTTAATAAACTGATTCCCCCCAAAGTGGCCTAAATACATTTTTAAATTTTTTTTTGTTCCTACAGTTATATATTCATAATATGAGCATATCAGGCAAGATAATTTGTAAGTTTCCTTCTAGAATTGAACCCCTTTGGGTTAATTTATTTGCAGCCGCTGAATGAAAGTTTTTTAAAAATTTTTATTCTCAGAAAAAAAAATACAGAAAAACTAGAATCAACTGAGAGATCTGTAAATACATAAGTGCCCATATATGTGGTCATAGCCAAAATTTTATATGAAAAAAGCAATTTTAAGAGAAATTTGTAATACTTACCCTAATTAGATAGAGAATGTGGTATTATTTAGTACTGGTAATATCCAACATGTCTTGAGACTTTACATGTGTATCTTGAATAATGTTAAAATATGTTATATACTTTATCCCATTTAGTTACACAATAAACTATTGAGATAAGGGTTATTATCACCATTTAATGGATGTAGAAAAGTAATAATTTATTTGGCATTTAAAATTAATGAACAGAAATATACAAAAACTCAAATGTACTTCCATATTTTCAAGAATAAATGAATGAACACGCGTATTCATCACTTTAAATCTCGTATGTATGAAGCAATTCAACATGAAAAAGGCTTTTCATTATACTGCAAGGACTTACTGTTTAAGTTGCAGAAGATTGAAATAGAAAAATTCTAACTCATGGGACCTATTATAATAGAGATATATGTAAAAAATGTCAAGATTGCTAAGAAGATATGCCTCTAAATCTGTGTGGAGACTCAGAAAGGGCATCAACTGACTATGGATCAGGGTCTTCCAATTGATCCTCCTTTATTTTCATGACCAGTAAGCAAACAAGGTTGGCTCTGCACCCGGATTTCTGGCAGGGAGAAGGTGTGTGAACCAGAAGATTCAAGCCCTTCACAGCATCCATCATAACTTGAAATTTATTTGTATAACTGGGCAGAGATCATGTCTATTTTGTTTATCATTGGCTTCTTAATAGCCAGCAGAGTGCTGGGCACATAGTCTGGCTAAGTATCTGCTCAGTGACTCCGTGCAGTCTAAGTAGCGTGCCAGCCTCTTCAAGGAGGCTCATCATAATCCCTCCATAAATCAATTAAAAAAAAAAAAACTTTTCAATAACATTTAGTGTAAGAATTAATTATTATAGTTTTGCAAAACTGAAATGTTGTTAAGGCATATAGAGATCTACTCCTTGGTTTACTTTATTGACAGTCACTTCTGTAAAATGTAGGGCTTAGTAAAGGAAAGAGGACTGAGAGGAAATGTTTGGTATATCACACCATCCCAGTACCACTGTCACTTCTACATGGGGAGAGCACGTGCTTTCTCTCTCTCTCTGGCTCTGTCTTTCTGAATAGAGACACTATAAATATATTTTACAGAAAATTAATAACATAGTAGAAAAACATTTAGTAAAACCCCAAAAGAAAAAAAAAAAAAAAAAAAAAAAAAATCTAGTAAAAATTACTGTAGCTGATCACACAAAAGCTACAATCATGCCCCTCAAAAAATCATATTCAGAATGATAATCTGTATACATTTACCTGAGCCTAACTTTACTGAGGTTTGTGCCAAGTATGTATGCATGAAGAAAAAGAATAATCATTTCTAAAGTTGGAGAGCTGAACTTCATGAGTGAGATTTTGGCTAGAAAATTTCTATCCTCATAAACACTGCATGATATCCAAGTAACAAGACAAAATTTCTATCAATGCCATAATATAAACATTTGGATTAATTCAAGAATAGTTCAGTTCATGCTTTTATTCCAATCATTTCCCTATATAAACAAAGCGTAGAAACAGCCTGGACACTCTTCAAAAGACTCCAAAGAACTTAACAACCCATATAATAACATGATTTAACAAAATTTCTCCCAGACTATAGCAGAATATTTTTTATTTTTTTCTATGACTGCAATTTATATGCAATCTGAATACTGCCCATTTTTAAAAATTACCACAACTAGGCCCATAATAACCAGAAGATATTGCTAAACAGCTATACCAGCATAATGCTTTGTAGAAGCAAAGGCTCAAGTATCAAAAAGCTGAGAACTACTACCACACACAATATCAACAAAATTTTATAGTACCTGTAGCTTTAACGTATAAATACACAGCATGTAGTTTTCCTGAAAGAGTACAAGTAGATCAATTATAGAAAGTCCTGAATTAGTCTTTTCCTGAACAAAGGATGATTATAATTCCCATCAAATAAAGTATGTTACACACAGCCCACTACACAGTGTAGAAAATACTACCAAACACGATTGAACTCATTTTTATATCTTTCCTTCTATATAGAATTCCCATTCTTACAACCCAGCAAGAAGATAAAGAAAAATGTACATCATGTAAAAGGGTTGTTTGTGTGCTTCGTTACTTTTTTCAGTTTAAATATTTGTTCAGCAGAAAATTGAGCTGGGGTTTTCAGTTCCATTGAAACCCACGGAGCACACAGTTTATGACAACTGGCTCAGGGTAAAATGACAATTCTTCTAGGTATGCTGTCTTTGAATTTCCTGCTGACAAAAACCATTAGTAGTATGGTGCGTTCCAGATCTGGTTAGGGTTGGCTGTCCTGAGTCAGAAAAGCCTATAAAGAGACTTCTTGATTCGATTCATAGACTTTGGGATTTCAAATAATGACAAATGTATATTACCCCCCACAAATTACATAAGGGTCATGAACGGCTCTGAATTCCTTGGGAAAATGTGCCATGTAAATTGCTACATTCCCATAGAGCACTTTCCAAAAATGGCTGTTTAGAAGCTTATATGACTCTCAGCATTATGAACCTTAAATTACTGTCTTAGTTATCTCAACATAAAAGGTAAATTATGAAAATCACTAGTTTATAAGATAAATAACTAAAGCTATTCTGTTCACCTTTGATTATATTTCATGTTTTTATACCCATGTTCCTTCCAAATATCTCGAATTAATTTAAGTGTAAAACATTTATATAAGTAAGTGAATTTTCAGGTTCTTAGCATATCTTAAATGGCTATAAATGCATTCAGATATGTAAGGGAATTCAGCCAAATACAAAGAAGAGATAAAACAAAAGGTTAATTACCCAGATTTTTCAATACACTTACTTTTTTTGTTTATTCTTTTGTTTCTGCTGTGCTCGTTATACTTTAGGAAAAAGTAGCAACCAGTCCAAAATGAACCAGCTGTACTGAATTAGGTTGGTAAAAAACTACATATACATCTTTGGATCTATCCCTGTAGTTATATAATATAATAAATAAATATTATATATATTAATTTGTTGTTTTACAGATTTACAAAGGTCCTAATGAATATTTGACAATATTCACACTTTCTAAATGAAAGAATAGAGTTTAAGAGCTATTAAATGAATAGTCCTAGCTTCACAGCTTACAGTGGGACCACTGGGTCCAGATGTAGACTATAGTCCGATCACTCAATAGCACGTGCTCCTCACATTACCAGAAACAAAAATAAGCAAACAAATCAAAAACACAAACCATTCTAGAGCAGACTCAGACCACACTTGCTGAGCTTATATCTATGGCCCTGAAGAATTAAAACTGATGTGCAAAATATCTCTGTTAATTAACATTTTAAGAAATCATAGACAGAAGTGATGTTCGCAAGATGATAGAAGAGAAAGTCCCAGACCCTCCTTCCCTCCATGGAGACAATGACTGCACAATAGTACATGGACAAACTCCCTTTGCAAGAAATCCAGAAACCAGTTAAGAGGCTCCTACACCTCAGTGAGCATGAAACCACTGCATCAAAAATGGCAGAAAAACCTGTTGCACTCCCTGGCTGTAGTTGCTTACTGGCTCCACATGGAACAAGTGGGGAAAACTCTCAGCTTCTTCCTAGAGAGGGAAAGAATTGCAGCTTGCAGCTAACATTCTGGTTTTTGAGGATGCTGCCCGAGATTCTAGTTATTCTATTTTGGAGTGCTGATGGGACTGGCATACTCTAGAAGCCAGGGAGCTGCTGAAAAGAATGGAGAGCTGAGCAGCATATGGCAGCTGCAGAGAACCTGTAGTACTTCAAACAGACACAAGAGGAAGAAACAGAGTACAGTTTCCTGCAAAAAGAAGTCACCAAATCCTTCTAACTGGAAATTTATGTGCACATTTCCTGAGAAGACACCCACAGAAAAGGCTTGAGTGACCCCCTGAATCTCTAGCCAGCTGATTGGTAAAGGCCTTCCTCTGTGAAGAGCCTGGGAAAAGTGACAGTTTTTTCAAATGTGTAGATCGTAATAGAAAGTTACAAGGCACATTAAAAAAACAGGAAAACATAACTCAACCAAAGAAAAAAATTATAAACCATTAGCCATGTTAAAGAGAGAGAGAAAGAGAGAGAGAGAGAGAGAGAGAGAGAGAGAGAGAGAGAGAGAGAAACTCAAGTAAAATAAGAAACTGATGCCAGAAATACAAAAGATAACAAGAGGTTCCCAAGAACAATTATGTGCCAATAAGTTGGATAACGTAGGAGAAATGGATGAACTCATAGAAACACACAACCTATGAATACTGAACCAGAAAGAAATAGAAAATCCGAACATCTGTAACTAGTTAAGACATTGAATCAGTAATAAAAAATAATAATAATAATAAAATCTCAGCAAAGAAAAGCCAAGAACAAGATGGCTTCACTGAAGAATTCTACCAAACATTAAAAAAAAAAAAAAAAAAAAAAAAAAAAAAAAATGCAAATTCTTCCCAAATTCTTTCAAAAACTTTAAAAGGAGGAAATACTTCCAAACTCATTTTAGGAAGCTAGTATTACCCTGATACCAAGGCTAGACAAAGACATTACAAGACAAGAATACTACAGGTCATTATCACTGAATAGTATCAATCCCAAAATCCTCAACAAAATGCTAGCAAAGTGAATTTAACAACATATTAAAAGGATCATACACCATGGCCAAGGGAAATTTACCTCTGGGATACAAGGGGGTTTCTTTTTTTTTTTTTTTT
>NW_016805433.1:1689461-1747285 GCF_001698545.2 Rhinopithecus bieti
TTGTCCGGCACTCCCTAGTGAGATGACCCCAGTACCTCAGTTGAAAATGCAGAAATCACCGGTCTTCTGTGTCGCTCGCGCTGGGAGTTGGAGACTGGAGCTGTTCCTATTCGGCCATCTTGCTCCGCCCCAAGGGGGTTTCAACATAGGCAACTCAGTCAATGTTATTTAACAGAACAAAAAATAAAAGTCACATGATTATGTCAACAGGGGCAGAAAAATCATCTGACAAAACTCAACACCCTTTCATAAAAACACTCAGTGTACTAGGTGTATAAGATAATTACCTCAAAATAATAAAGAGCACATATAAAAACCCATGGCTAAAATCATACTCAACTGTTTAAAAAACTCTGAAAGATTTGCCTTAGAAAAGGGGCAAAGATTCCCACTCTCACAATTTCTATTCAACATAGTACAGGAAGTTTTCACAAAGCAATTAGGCAAGAAGGAGAGAAAAGTCATCCAAGTCATAAAGGAAAAGTAAAACTATCTGTTTTTGCAGATGATATAATCATAAATGTAGAAAACCCTAAAGATTTCAAAAAAGTTAGAAAAAAACAAATTTAGTAAAGTTGCAAACTACAAAGTCAGCATGCAAAAATTAGTTGCATTTCCATACACTAACAATGAACAATCCAAAATGGAAAATAAGAAAGCAACACCATTTACAATAGTACCAAAAAGAATAAAATACTTAGGAATAAACTTAACTAAGGAGGCAAAGACTTGTACATGAAAACTACAAAAGATTGCTGAAAGAAATCAGTGAAGGAATAAATAAGTGGAAAGATATCCTGACCAGGTGCAGTGGCTAATGCTTGTAATCCCAGTACTCTGGGAGGCTGAGGTGGGCAGATCACCTGAGGTTGGGAGTTTGAGACCACCTGACCAACATGGAGAAACCCTGTCTCTACAAAAAATACAAAATGTTTAGACATGGTGGTGCATGCCTGTAATCCCAGCTACTTGGGAAGCTGAGGCAGGAGAATCGCTTGAACCTGGGAGGCGGAGGTTGTGGTGAGCCGAGATGGTGCCATTGAACTTCATCCTGGGCAACAAAGGCAAAACTCTGTCTCAAAAAAAAAAAAAAGAAAGAAAGAAAGAAAGACATCCTATATGCATGAATTGGATATTCAAATAAATCTCTATCAAAATCCAAATGACATTTTTGTAGAGATAGAAATAATCTTTATGGAACATAAAGGACCCCAAATAGCCAAAATAATATAGAGCAATAAGAACAAAGCTAAAGGCCTCACACTGCCTAACCTCCAAACATATTACAAAGTTACAGTAATCAAAATGATGTGGCACTGACATAAGGAAAGGCACATAAACCAATGGAGCAGAATAGAGAAGCCAGAAATAAATCCATGAATAAATTGGTCAAATGATGTTTGACAAGGGTGTCAAGGCTACATAATGGTGAAACAACAGTCTCTTAAACAAATGGTGATGGGAAAAGTGGAAAATCCACATGCAAAAAATAAAATAAAATTTGTGGCTTATTGTACATCATACAAAAAATTAACTCAAAATGTATTAAAGACGTGAACATAGAACTGAAACTATAAAACCTCTAGAAGAAAATGGAGGAAATCTTCCTAAATTTGGTCTTGGTAGTGATTTCATGGATTATGACACAAAAAGCACAAGATACAAAAGCAAAAGAAACAACTATCACAATATCAAATCAATAAGCTTTTGTATAGCAAAGAAAACAATCAAGAGAGTAAAAAGGCAAACTATGGAATGGGAGGGAATGTTTGCAATTCACATATCTGATACAGGGTTAATATCCAACATATATAAGGAACTCCTACAACTCAGTGACAAAATACCTGTTAATTCAATTTAAAAATGGGCAAAAGGTTTCAATAGACAAAAGGGTCAACAGGTATATGAAAGTTATTCAACATCACTAGTAATCAAGGACATGCAAATCAAAACCAACTAAGACACTGCCTCACACTTATTTGGGTAGGTGTTATCGAAAAGTTAAAAGATAACACGTGTTAGTAAGGATGTAGAAAATTGAGATTCTTGTGTGCTCTTGGTGGGAATGTAAAAAAATGCAGCCAGTATGGAAAACAGTATGAAGAGGGTGAACCCGAAAGGCAGAGCTTGCAGTGAGCTGAGATTGCGCCATTGCACTCTAGCCTGGGCAACAGAGTGAAACTCTGTCCAAAAAAAAAGAAAAAAGAAAAAAAGAAAGAAAGAAAGAAAGAAAAAAAGAAGGAAGGAAGGAAGGAAGGAAGAAAAGGAAAGGAAAGGAAAGGAAAGGAAAGGAAAGGAAAGGAAAGGAAAGAAAAGAAAAGAAAAGAAAAGAAAAGAAAAGAAAAGAAAAGAAAAGAAAAGAAAGGAAGAAAGAAAGAAAGGAAAGTTCCTTTAAAATAAAAATAAAACTACCATATGATCCAGCAATCCCACTGCTGGATATTTACTCAAAATAATTATGAATATTTTGCAGCATTGCAACATTAGTCATACTAGCTAAGATATGTAAACAACATAAATTTCCATTGATGAATGAGTAAAGAAAATGTAGTACATGTACACAATGGAATATTATCGAACTTTAATAAAGAAGGAAATCCTATAATACGCTACAACATGAATGAAACTTGAGGACATCATGCTAAGTGAAATAAGCCAGATGCTGAAGGACAAATACTGCATGATTCCACTTATATAAGGTATTTAAAGTAGTCAAACTCATAGAAGGAGAAAGTAGCATACTGATTTCTAGCAGCTGAGGAGAGGGGAAAATGGGGAGTTGCTGTTCAATGGGTGTAGAGTTTTGGTCATGCAAGATGAAAAAGTTCTAGAGCTCTGTGGTACAATAATATGCATATAGCTAATGGTACTGCATCATATACTTAAACATTTGTCAACAAGGTAGATTTTATGTCATGTGGTTTTTACCCCAATAGAAAAAGTATAAAAAATCAGAGATGCTCGATAATTCACCACATACACCTACACACACACTCACAAGCCCAGGCACAGACATATGTTTAATTTTTAGCAAGCTGCAAAGCATGATTGGTTTACTTTTTTTTTTTTTTTTTTACCATGATGCTCTATAAAAAAAATTACAGGAAATTTCCTGAAAGTTTTGTCCTATCGGATTTCTGCTCTCAACAGAAGTTGTCTAATTTGCTTCCCAGACAGCATTTGCTTCATGCATATCACATTTAATATTCATGATAGCCTACTATGGTGTGAGTTGCAGGACCCTTTTTATAGGTAAGAAAATTAGGCATAAAAATATTAAAAGAGAATAAGTGGTATGATTTAGGCTGAAATTAGGTATGTCAAACTCTAACATCTAGAACAATATCTGGAATTTTAATCCAAGAGAATAATTGGGAATTTTGATTATTTGTAATCTGAGTTATTACTAGGAGATCCTGGGCAAGAAAATAACTTCATTTATACTTCTATATTTATACTTCATAAAATGTAAGTACAAAATATAAAGTCAAGGAGTTATATAAGGATAAGAATATAAAAATGCGTTTATTACAATTAATTAATCCTGTAGAAAAATTATAAAAACACGAAATTACTGATTTTGATTTTTGCACAATATACTCTGAAAAATATTATGCCACTTGTATCATTTATTTTTAATAATTTTTCTCTTGCAACTCTGTGAGTTTCTTGAGAACATGGTACATTCCTTATTCATTATTTTATATCTAGCACAAGTACAGTGTAACAAATAATTTCCAAAAATACCAAAGGAAAAGAAAACTTGCTATTACTTTTCTGGAAATGTAATTAGATTTCTTGAAGTCCAAAACTTATAAAACATAAACACTTAGATATTATGACATTTAATTTAAACTCTTATTTAGAAAAAAATTTATGACCTCAAGATTTACATAGATATGAAAGAAACTTGAAAATGAGACTTTAAATTTCATCTTAGGAGTATGACAAATTCCAAGAGATTCAAAGTTACAATTATAGATCTCGCACAACTGTAAATATAACACATAGATATATGTTACAAGAGAAGTAAATGACTTTCCTTTTGCCTTTAAATCTTGATAATGGCGCCAACTCTATATAGCTCTGAAAATTTTTTTCTAGGTATGAAACAGTACTGGTAATGTACCTGAGGTATAATTTTATAAAGACCCCATGCTCTCATTATGTACATAAATGGCATTCTGCATCAATGATTGAAAGCTACAATAACTTTTCTTTACTCTCAGCAAAATAGCACAGTGTGCAGAAAAATACACAACATGAAGTAAAAAAAAATGACCAAATCAGCAGAGGTTTTATACTCAGCCTCTATGTGCCTATTTAGTAATGAGACACCCTGTGGTGCAGCTACAAAAGACATTGAAAAAAGAACTCTGCATCAAAAATTATAAATGGTTTAGTTTAACATATCTAAAAATAGCATCCTCAGTAATTATATATTTCATTTCACTGATAATATCTTTATCATAGTAATTTAATAACCCTATTTATTTTTTTGGTAAAAACAATATTTTATCCACTGTGAATTTTGAAAATTATATTGTAATAATTTATAATGTATGTAAATGCATATGTACATATACATATTTGTTTTAGACGTGTTTAAAAGTAGTAGACATTCATGTTCAAAAAGCAATAGAAATAAGATAGAGATATAATACAAAAAAGATATAGAAAGCATAGTTTTAAACATAATTTTAATACCTAAAATGTGTACAATTTTACTGAAGATTTGATTCCACTATATACCAACAATATACTAACCAACTAAAGGTGTCGTTTTCAATGTTATACTAAAGATTGGGTCCATTTTATTCAAATTTCATTGTCAAATCATGCTTTCTATTAAATATTTCTTCTTTGCTCTATGGATTTAATATCACAATTTCAGGATTACCAAGACAAATATATGGACACAAAGTATTATAACTAATGTTTTTATAGTTCTTGCTTTTACAACTTCAATGGGTGAACCAAATCAATACCAAATGTAACCTACCATTTATCTACACTTACAGAGTACCTAATACCCTGACTTTACGCTAAATTAAATATTTGTCAGTTAAATAAATCAGGAAAAGTAAACACCATATTTTTAAGTAAAGGTACTTTGTGAATCTAAAAATTATGTTATGTATTTTTTAAATGTTTAACTCTTTATGCCAAGTGCGACTTTTAATAATGCTTATGTGTTTTTTTCTATAATCTATTTGAAATGGCAAAGATTCCCAAATTGTTAGAGATACTATATAAAAGGAATAGATTAAATGTCTCTGCAGATTTCCTTCCAGGAAAGACGTAAGATTAGAAACAAAACCTTTTAATCCCAAAATTAAAAATGAATTTCATAGATGTTTAGTAGACATTTAATTATAAGCAAAATTGTAGGTAAATCATATGAAGTCTAATACATTTTAACAATTTTTCAATATTTAATGGGCACATGTCTTTTACAAGAGGTCCTATTACAGAAATCTCTAAAGGTATTAATTACTAGCGGAGTAAGACAAGAATGAAACCAAACCTCAAGCAAGGCTGTACCTTCAATTCTAAAAAGATTTGATGGGCTGTAGGACACAAAGTTGGATAAAGCCAGACAGATCAGGAACTAGATCTATTAATCTATCATTCTGTACAGGACTCAGCAGAGTTCTGCACGTAATTAGCAAGCTAGCAACAACAACAACAAAATAGCCTGAACTGAGGAATTTTCTAGGGTTAATTTCAGTATAGAATAGAATTGCTTTGAACTCTCTTCTTTACCCATTCATGCAAATATTTTGGATATTTCTTCACAGCTTCACTTCTCAAATTTCTAAGTTACTGAGATCTGACATCTCTGTGCCTTATATCCCCAACCTCTCAGGAAGATTTTGAGAAACAGAGCCTATAACATTAATTTCTTTACAATTTCTCCAAAATGCCAGTCACAAGTCATGCCCTCTAGATATAATATTCTTCTATATTCCCAGAAGAAGCTAAGAAAATATATAGACTTCAAAAAAAGTATATTTTCTACCATGCAGAAAATGTATCTTCAATGTAATAATATTATACAAAGTAATGATCACAATAATATTGGCAACTGATGTTTATTGGGCACATAATTTTGCTAGGAAATACTATCTTCCTAATTTTAGAAATGAGAAAAATTACTCTAAATGATTAATTACCTAGCCCACAATAACCAAAAAACTGGTAAGTACAGAGGTAGGATTCAGATCCACAGTGTCTATGATCTTAGCTACTACAAGATATTATACACGATTGTTTTATTTTCAATTCTTGCTGGTACATTTTTATAACTGATCTTAGACTGGAGACAGATAAAATGCAAGGGTGTAACAGGGGAAATAAAGACATCAAAGGTCATACAGAAAAGGTTTAAGGAAGATCGTAAAAGGAAGCTTGAAAACATAAACAGAATAAGCAGTAGTACTTCTGCTCAACATTTAACAAGCTTCATATATTCTACAGATTTCACTAAACACCATTTCTACTTCTGAATTCATTCACTTTCACTTAAATGTGTAATTAAGAATGGATACATTATCAAAATCAAGTTTCATTGTAAGAAAAGTATTCACTAGGTAAGTCACAAACAGTATGTAAAATTGAATATACAGTATAAAACCAAATTTGAAAACTCTATTAATAAGGCAATATGTAGGTACAGTTGTACAGCATAGTCAGATAATTTGTGCTTACACCATACTTTAGCCACTGAAGAAAATGGTATTTTATAAATGGAGAGAAACACAAATACTTAAAAAATCAGGAGCCAGTACACATACACATCAACCTCTGTCTATAATAAATTACTTGTTGATATTTTTCACACCTAAATAAATGTGCAAATGGACAGACCAGGCATGCATAGGTGTGACCATTAAGTGAAGTGTGATCAATTGAAAAAGCCATTTCTCGGGCCTGGCAATTTCTCAGTTGGTAGACATTGAGTTATGCTAGCTGCAGAGGTCTGGGCCTAAGCTGGCTTTTGTGGTGACCCTAGTATCAGAGGGGGTCAACATCAGACAGTGACTGTGAGTGCTGCAGCCATCACAGACACCCACAAAGAACTGAGTCACTTGCTCACCTTGCTGAGAAAACCAGCTATTAGCCTTGGAGTGTGATCTGTAAAATGTAAGCATATGTAATCTTAAGTGATTTCCACTAACTTGCTTGCCTGTATATCAATATGAGTCATTTGTTTGTATGAATTTCTTTTGTTTCTACACAAAATCTGGTTTACAGAACTCTGAGGCAATGATTGCTATCTCTGAGAGAAGTGAACTGGTTGACATTTTATATTCATTAAAATAAACCCCATTTGTAAAGAAAAATCAATAGTTGGGGACTTACTACAGTTATCAGTTACTAAGAATCCAACAGGCAAAACAGAGACTATAAGCACCATTGGATCACTATAAACATGTTCTGGTTAGGATATCAGGCTAACATTTACCTTACTGGAAGTCTCTTTCTAATGATATAAATTCCTTTTTCTTTTTTTCTTTCTTTTCTTTCTTTTTTTTTTTTTTTTTTTTTTTTTTTTTTTTTTTTTTTTTTTGAGATGGAGTCTCCCTCTGTCGCCCAGACTGGAGTGCAGTGGCACGATCTCGGATCACTACAAGCTCCACCTGCCGGGTTCACGCCATTCTCCTGCCTCAGCCTCCCGAATAGCTGGGACTACAGGTGCCCCCCCCCGCACCTGGCTAATTTTTTTTTTTTTTTTGTATTTTTAAAATATGTTGGTCCCTAATTCATTACAGACTGCTGCTTTTTGTTTCACAAGCTTTGATTTAAGGATAGGGTCTCCAATAGATTTCACCGTAGAGGGATCCCATGTGCATTAAACTGGTGCCTTCTGGAAACAGTGTATATTCTTACAAGAAGAATAAATTTATGAAGGAAAAATAATATATGATAAATATAGAATTATATTCTCCCTCTATGTAAATAGCAAGATCTTTCATTGGTCCAGTGATTTTGTTTTTCCTCTCTCTCTCTCTCTGCTTCCCCTTAGTTTCTGTTGATGATGTTCACAAAAATATATCCCTTTCGCTCTGAAAGGGAGATTGTGGCTTAAGGGGTGGACCAAAGTTAGATATGATAATATGCAATAATGAAAAATAATGCAAAACAGTTAAAACTCCTGTTTGCTTTTAACATGCTCAAGTTGCAGGTGGCTTAAATGACCTGGGGGTTAAATGACAGACACACACAGACTTAATTCAAAAGAGCTAAATTTTTTAATGAAATTGTGGGTTTTAAGCAAAAGAAGAGAGAACACAGAGTGAGTTTATTAGAAGTGGAGGGCTATAGGAACAGCCCACCAGAGAAATGATAAAACCAAATACAGGAGACACAAATAGGATGCAGGAAGATCAAGACAAATGGGAAAGAACCTCAACTGTATATGTCATGACGGGGGCTTGGTAGCCAAACACAAATCAGAAAATTTCCTAAAAGCAGACTTAATGGCTGCTTAGTGCCTAATGGGATAGCAGTAAAAGCTTCCAGTCAAAATCTTCCAGTCTGTGGGTGCCCACCTCCCTCAGAGATCCCCTGTTCCACAGACCTGCCTAATCTCATTCAGGGCAGCTGAGTAGGGCTGACAGGACATCAGGGTACCTGCCCTTTAGCTGCTCCTGACACCACATTCCATACCATGGCCAAAAAAGGACCAGATCCTCTTTGTAATTTCTTCCAGTTTGTAAGTGATAATTTTGAGATCAGTTCAAAGTTCTTGACCTTTCTCCCATTTTCAGCAATAAAGAGATTAAAAAAAAAAAAATTAGCACAACATTCTCTCAGCTTTGACCAATTCCGCTGAAGTCAGGGAAAGGACATCATAACAGGAATAACAAAGACTGGGAATTTCCTGTGGGACTAGAGATGCACAGACAGCAAAAGGCAGGGCAGGGGCCATAAGCAGAAAAAGCTTCCAATTCAATCCACAAGTGTGGGTTAGGCCACATTAACAAGACTGAAGACCACATGGGTCTCTGAGGCTCACCATGGTAATTCTGACACAAAGTAAGAAAAAGACTACAGATCATTGGGAAAATCTAAGTGGGTCTGATATTTCACAAAATTCAAAGCACTCAAATAATTTTGTTGTGTACTGAGTTGATTCAATTGGCAATTATTTCCAAAATACATAATTTCCAGTTAATTCATTTTTTTGAGAAGTGCAAAGTGACGTAACACTTAAAGAGTGTTTTAATTCAGCTTGTTTTATAAGGTCATTGATTTTGGATAAGACCAAGACATATGGTACAAAAGTTCTGACCAACAAAAATTAAATAACTTTAAAATTTGCAGAACAATTTTTTAAAATTATGTTTAAATGTAGCTGTCAAAGAAAGCTCAAATAAATTTTGCCAAATAGATTAGTTCATTTAATCTATTGCCAAGAACTAGAACAAAACAGGACTCAATTCTTTTCTAGAAATAAAATAACATAAAGTGCCATTTTCTATTATGTCAGAATTATATAAAAATTCAAGACAGCAGAAACAAAGTACTCAAGTCCGTGTCTGTGTGCATGTCTGAGATACTCTTCCATGACTTCGTTCTCAAAAAGTCACATCATAACATTTCGATTGATATGCTAATTAAGTAATGATTATGCCATGTATTATATTTCTAAGCACTTTTAAGTAATTTCTACTGGCATCTTTGGGGAGAAGATACATAAATCAAATTAATATTAATTTTCCCAATGAAAAAACTGGTATAAAAAATACAAGTGAGTTTCAACATCATGAGAACATTGGCAGATTCAAATTTGAACTCAGTTTTTTATTTTTATTTCAATCCACTGAGTCAGCAATCTGTGCATCTAAAATGACAGTTATCTGGAAGAGCCCCACACAGGTAACAGTTGCCCAGAGTCGAGTCCAGGAAAACTCAACAGTTTTAGATTCACAAGCTAAGCCTACATTAGGATTCGTAATTTTGCTTCATAAATGAGAAAATCCATGCAAAAGCCTTTTGTTTCTGAAATAATTTTCCGTGATCTGGAAAGAGCAGAAACTTTTAATGATTTGAAGTTTGTTATGTTTGGAATACATTTGGATATTTAAAAGAAAAAAGTGCACACCCTAATAAGAATAATCATTGGCTTTTTTTTTTTTTATTAGAATCTATTAAATACTGGCTTTCAAAATGTGGATTTCTAAGACACAGATTACTATACTTTTAAAACTAATGCAAGCTGACATTTTTCTGTGCTGATGCTCATATTAGACCCACATTAGAAGAGTTTATGATTCCATAATAGCTCATTTGGGTCCATGTTGTATAACTGGGTCTGCAGGGTTTGGCTCAGTCTTCAATGCTGGCGGACTGCACAGAGATAGCTTAAAAGATAGTTTGAAAATACATATGGAAGGGAAAACAAACCTTTTAATTAAGTGTCTACTCTATGCCAGGCACAATGTTAATTGCTGGAAATACAAATCAATATTGCAAAGGTTTCAATTTAACGAGGGAGATGGACGACAGCAAATAGGGAGTGCTTGTATCCAAAAGCTGTTTGCCAGACTATGATGATGGGCATGTTATGTAATTTAGTTTTTAAGTTGTCAAATGGGAATATACTTAACTCATCATTTTGTAAGCAAAGATTTTATACTTAGGGACTTTTTATAATTTAAAACATTGTTTGATATGATCCCTTCCTATATCTAGAAAGTATCTTCATGGCATCCATAATAGTTAATTAAATTTATTTACATAATGTTTCCCTTTTACTCTACTACAAGTCTGTTAAAGAAGAAGGTAACAATTCAAGCCTGGTCCTGAAGAGGAAGTAGGAATTTCGTAGGTAGACATATTTCACCCCAAGCAGGTGAAATATGCACGGATTTGTTTTAATCAGTATGTCAAGAGGGCATGCTTTTTTGTTTTCTTTTCTTTTCTTTTTTATTTTTTGAGATGAAGTCCTCCTCTATCGCCCAGGCTGGAGTGCAGCGGCGCCATCTCGGCTCAGCTCCGCCTCCCGGGTTCCCGCCATTCTCCTGCCTCAGCCTCCCGAGTAGCTGGGACTACAGGCGCCCGCCACCTCGCCCGGCTAGTTTTTTGTATTTTTAATAGAGATGGAGTTTCACCGTGTTAGCCAGGATGGTCTTGATCTTCTGACCTCGTGATCTGTCCGCCTCGGTATCCCAAAGTGTTGTGATTACAGGCGTGAGCCACAGCGCCTGGCCTTTCCCAGATATTTTAATTATGGATCTCTCATATCTTTTGAATTTCACTGTGGGATGATTGATCAGGATCAGCCAAGATAATCATAACTTACCAACTGGCAGGCATTAGAGTATACACATGAAAAGTGGAGTTTCAAAGTAGGTCTCAACAGTGGATTGAAGGCATAGATCAATGTATTGAATCGACCCCCAATTTGAAGAAAGTCGTTTTATTGTGGAAAAGAGACAAGTATCTAATAGTCTGTGAATAACTACTGAGAAATGTAGTATGTACTCCTAGAAGTTTAATTTACTCACTAAAGTTATACCATTATTTTTTCAGCACTCATAAGGGAGATCTATTAATGTTAATTTAGTTTCCCCAAATGATTAACTAGGCTCTTTGGAGTAGTTTGCATGGTGATAAGTATACCTGAATTTCATTAACTTTTTATTAATTCATATCTCCTAGCTATCGAAAATCTTTTTTTAATTTGAAGTATGTGTCATAAAAGTTAGAGTTGGCTTAATAATAACTTTCCTCTCTTTATAAAAGTACTGTATTTCCTCAACTTTAGAGATCATGGACTATAAGATCACCATCTATTACAATAGCTTTGAAGGAAAAAAACACAACTACAATGGATGAACACATCAAATGTTTATTCTAATTTAAGAAAGAAACACATTTAAAAATATGCAGTTTGCAATCAGAAATAAGATACTTATTATAAAATATCTGAAAACATAAGACAAAGAAAAAAATCACCTGTAATCCAGCTATAATAAATTTTCATTAATAATAACAGAGAGTGATACCTCAATCTGTGGTCAGGACAAAACGCCCTTGATGGCATAAACTTGTACTACATAATTACCAGCTCTTAGAATAGCACATGTGACTTTGGAGGGGCTGAATTCATCTTTGATCCCCGGGGGAACAAACAATCCAGGTGAAATCAACTAATATGCCACATCTGGCTAGAGCTGTTGATGGTTATATTTGTCTTGTCCTTTTCTAGAAAGTGTGCCTGATGTAGCCATGCACTGGAAGGCAAAGACAAAAAATGAAGGTACAGTATCCCAAGAGTATAATTTTGGGGACTGGGTCGAAAGTCATTTCATAATTTTAAGTTCTCCTATTTTTTTAGCCCATAAAATCCCCTTTTAATTTCAGGGTAGTCTGAGATAGTTTTGTTTGTTTGTTTTTTGAGACAGAGTCTCGTTCTGTCACCCAGGCTGGAGTGTAGTGGTGCAATCTCTGCCTCTCAGGTTCAAGCGATTCTTGTGCCTCAGCCTCCTGAAAAGTTAGAATTACAAGCACCCACTAACACACCCAGCTAATTTTTTTGTATTTTTAGTAGAGACAGGGTTTCGCTATGTTGACCATGCTGGTCTCGAACTCCTGACCTAAGTTGATCCACCTACCTTGGCCTCCAAAGTACTGGGATTACAGGCATAAGCAACTGTGCCCAACCTGAGATAGCTTTTTTTTTCTCTCTCTTAAAAAAGAGTCTTGATTAATACAATATACAAATGTTACAAAGACATATTATCTCAGAGTAAAAATCAGACTACTCCATCCTGCTTCTCTCTGTCTCTTGCACCTTAAAAAATGACTATTTCCTATAATACAAAGTTCCTAAAATAGTATCATAAAATCTTTCATTTCACAAATATAAACTAGGTTTGAAATTCCAATATCCTAGGGAAAATCCACAGTGAAGTAGGAAGTTAGCACATATGCTAAGGACCTTTGAAGTAATTGGACAAGACAGAGAGAACAGAAATATGAATATATCTTCAAAATGTGAGAAGTAAACCATTTATATATCTTCTCTGGTCTACTTATATTATTTTTTGTAATATACCTTTTAACCACTCTAATTTACTAATGCTCAGTCTCTTAAAGTGGAGTCCATTTCACTCCACTTTAGCAAAGATTGAATGCTAGCTTTTAAATTATTTCCCTTAGCAATTAAGGGCTATGGAAAATCTGAAGACTCACTAAGAGGAACATTTTCACCAGAAAAAAAGATTATGTGTTTTGCTTTATATGAGGTAATTTTGATAGAATAGCATAAAATTGTTAAAGGATTTAACTGCAATAATTGCTGGATTGTCATAAGATTTCTAGACCATATGTACACGATACTATTTTGGATATCAAGCAAGTAGGAATCAGGGCTGCTTGACGGAGTAGCCTTTGGGATACGGCATCTTCATTTGTTCTTCAAAATGTAAACTCTGTTAATAATATCTTAAAAGCTTCAGATTGGCACTACTGCTACAAATGTGATCTATGTAAATCACTTGCCAATTATTTATAAATGCCACACACACATGCACGCACTCACACACTCATACACACACAAAAGCATATTTGTAATCCTAAAGCATTTTAATAACTGTAAATATTATTAAAACTCATAGAGTAGAAAGCTTTTTATCTAATTTAGAAATGGCAGTAAACAAAAGGCGTTAAGATAGAATAGAAAAGACCTTAGGCTCTGCAGCCTTTTAAATGTGTTTATTCAATATATGTTTAATTAATAATATATGGCTCAGATTAATCACAGAAGCTCAAGATGGCAGTGACCTCAACAAGATCATCCATTCCCTTACTCTAGCATTATAAGCGAGAACAGTGTTACATTGAGAAGTCAAATGCGGTATAGATGGTCATGAAATGATTATTGGCAAGCCAGGAGTCGTATTAAAAACACAGTCAGTGGTCCAACAGTCTTCTCACTTGTATAGCATTTTAAGTAACTTATGTTGCAAAAGATACCTCTGTTTTTATCTGTTCCACAGTCATTCTTCTACTGACAGGATCTTATTTTCACATTGAAAATGACTACCTTCTCATGGAATTTAATTTTGTGAAATTGTCAAAAAGAAATGTTACTCTCTCTTTACTAAGGTGTGCACATATGGCCAGGCCAATTGGGCTGGTTCACTCGGGAGGGAATTTGAACCCTCATATTTTGTTTGTGAAAATGGAAAATGTTATAACTATTTTGTAAAATTTTGGCAGTTTCTTAGAAGGTTACACATAACTTGCCATATTACTCAGTAACCGTATTCCTAGATATTTATCATGATAATGTAAACATCTATCAACAAAATAATCTGCATGCAAATGTTCAAACAGCTTTATTCAGAATAGCCAAAAACCAGGAACAACTTGATTGCCTCCCAGCTGAAGAACGGATAAATGAATTGTGATTAATCTATACAGTGGAATACTACTCAAACAACATAATAAATGAACTGCGAATACATGTAATAACACAGATGAATCTCACAAGTATGCTATGTGAAAGGAGACAGACACACAATCATGTATGATATGATCCCGTTTACATAAAATTGTGGAACAAGATAAACTTTAGGGACAGAAAACAGATCAGCTTTTGCCAGGAGTAGAAAGGGAAAAGGGGTCTGGCTTCAAAGATGCATGAGAAAAACTCTGAGATAAAGAAATGTTCTATATCCAGACTGTTGTAGTGGAGCAGGACTGAACAGATCTATACAACTTACCAAACTACATGACAAAATGACTGACTTTTATGAATGTATCTTAAGCCTCAATAAACCTGGCATTAAAATTATTTTAAAAGAAAATAAAGACATTATCCAAATAAAGAAAAATGGAAGCAATTGGTCAGCAGCAGACCATCACACTACAAGAAATATTAAAAGTAGTTCTTCAGACGAAAGGGAATTGAGACCAGATGAAAATTCAGATTTATAGAAAGGAATAGAGAGAAACGAAAATATTTCATACAGAGGCAAATATAAAATACTATCCATTTTTCCTTCTATTAACTTACTTGAAAGGCCCTTGTCTATTTAAAGTATTGATAATATTGTATAACTGAATTTCTAATATCTATAAAACTAAAATATAACAGTAGCACAAAGAACGGGGTAAGTAGAAATATACTTTTATTTGTTTCTTACATTTCATGTGAAGTGATATAATATTAACCATAAGTAGAGTGTGAGAGCTTAGGATGGATATTGTAATACCTAGAGCAAAAAACAAAAAGCAAACTTAAAGGAATAAAAAAATTCAAATCTGTTTATTATGAGAGAAAGCAGGAAAAGAAAAGAGGCACAAAAAATACACAAGACAAATACAAAACTAATAGGAAGATGGTAAACTTGTTTCCAGAGTAAGAATAGATACAATGTACATATTTTAATAAATACTCCAAATAAAAAGGCAGAAATTGTCAGGTACAATAAAGAACAACACCCAGCTATATCCTCTACAAGAGATAGACTTTAAATAGAAAAGGACAGAAAGGTAGAGAATAAAAAGTTAACAAGATATACCATGGTGTCAGCAAGCATAAGAATGCAGATGTGGCTATACTGATGTCAAAGTAAACTTCAAGACAGAAAGTACTATAAGAGATAAAGAAAAACATTTTGTACTAATGATAGAGTCAATTCATCAGGAAGACAGAAAAATTCTAAGTGTGTGTGCACTTAACGACAAAATTTCATATTGCACAAATCAAAATTTCATAAATAAAGGGAAAATGAATAACTTCATAATTATCATTGGAGATATTAATATCCTTCTCTTGGCAATTTATAACACAACTAGAATAATCAATAATCAATAAAGCTATAAAAAAGAATGAACAAAATTATTAACCAATTTGACAACAGATGCTTAGAACACTATACCCAATAGCAATAGAGTACATATTTTGCTCCTGGTACACATGATGCATTTATTAAGGTAAACCATGGGCTGGGCCATAAAATAGGTCTTACTAAATTTCAAAAAATGTAACTCTTACAAAACATGTTCTCTGACCACTAAAATAATGAAATTTTAGAAATAAACAAAATATATAGCAAAGCCACCCAGATTTGGAATGAACACACTACTAAAATGACCTATGAGTCAAAGATGATAAAATTCCAATGGATACTGAAAAATATTTTGAATTCAAGGATAGTGAAAACACAACATATCAAAATTAGTGAGGTGCAGTACAAATAATGCGTAAGGAAAATTTATACATTCAAATACTTACATTAGAAAAATTAACTAAGATAATTCTCACTTAAGTTTCTAACTTAAGAATCTAAAAGAATGAGCAATTTAAAGTGAAGAGCATGAAAAAATAAAAAAATGAAAACAACAGTCAAAAGTTGTTTCCTTGAAAACATTAATATAACTGATAAACCTCTAGCAAGACTGATCAAGAAAAAAAGAGAAAATACATATCACAAGTATCAGGAATGAAAGAAGCAACATTGCCAAATATCTTCATGGAAGCCTACAGAGAGTAGTATAGCTAATATTCTGCTAATAAAATTGACAACTTTGATTACATCATCAAATTCCCTGAAAATACAA
Organism: Rhinopithecus bieti; assembly: GCF_001698545.2. NCBI lineage: Eukaryota > Metazoa > Chordata > Mammalia > Primates > Cercopithecidae > Rhinopithecus > Rhinopithecus bieti. The sequence continues at coordinate 1,706,046 of NW_016805433.1, forward strand.
CTACAAGAACGATAATACAATACAAAGAGAAAATCTAAATAGCTTTGCATCATTAAACAAATTAAACTTGTACTCAAACATTCTACAAAGAAAACTCCATTTCCAAATATTTTCTGTGGTGAATTCCATCAAGATACAGAAAGAAACAATATCAGTCTTACACGAACTTTCAGAAATAGAGAAGCAGGAAATACTCCCAACTCATTTAACAGGCCAATATAATCCTGATACCAAATGTCACAGGCAAAAAATAATGACAAGAAAATATTTTGGACAATAAACCTCATTATTAATATAAAATTGTTTAATGAAATATTAGAAAGTTAAATATAAAAGTTTATAATATATAATATAAAAGAGTTCATAGTATATAATGACTAAATTGGGTTTATTACAGGAATACAAGATTGTATTTGAAAACCAATCAATGCAATTAACTATATTAATAGAATAAAAAGAAAAGTCATATGATCATTTCCATAGACATATGAAGGCATGTGATAAAATTAAATATCCATTCATAATAAATAATAAAAACTCTCAATGAATAACAACAGAAAGGAATTTCCTCAATCTGATAAAGGACATTCATTAAAACCCTATAGGTACAAGTCATACTCAATAGTAAAAGAGTACAAATCACCCTCAGTAGTAAAAGACTAAGTGTTTTTCCCTAATAGCACAAATATGACAAGAACATCTGCCCTCACTATTTCTATTCAACATTGTAATAGGTATCTTCACCAGTGCAGTGATGCAGGAAAAATAAACTTTAAAATTATGAAGACTAGACAGAAAAAATTTAAACTGTCTGTATTCTCAAACAACATGATTGTTTTCATGGAAAATTTTAGGGCGAAACACATACACAACTTTAGAACTAATTTTAATTTATTTTCTCCCTATCAAATTGCTTATTTGTCTCTTCCAAATGCTCACAAACTCTCCTTCATGCTCTCATTTCTGCTTAGCATTGATATCCTCTATTTTGTGACTATAGCACATGGTGCAGATCCCTTCCAACTCCAAGGTCATTTCAAGGATGAGATTTTTGTACGTTAATCCTACACTATCTAAAAGCCAGAGATTGCCCACCTCTCACTCTTTCTTCAAAGATGACTGTGAGTGTTAATCATTTCAATACAAATTAACTATAACACAAGAGTTAAGGTCTTGATCTCATTAGGTTTGTGTTGAAGCACAGAAATCAAGTCCCAGAATTTCAGAAAGAAAATAATGAGGTATCCAAATAATGTGGCAGTTTACCTCCACACATTAGACTGTACGCCTGTGCCAAATCAAAACTGGCTGGGTCAGAATTTCACGAGCTCTCATACCATCTGATTTTAAAACATAGCTGCAAATTCTTCAACATTGCTTCCATCTACAAGTGGGTTCTATACCCCTCCTCCCTGAATTTGGGTAGACACCTTCAATCTATGGAGTGCTGTAGAGGTGACTGATTTCAGAGGCTTGTTCACTAAAAAACAAGGCCATGCAGATGTGGCCTGGCTCACTGGGGCATTCACTCTTGGTGCCTTGAGCCACCAGGGAAGTTCAACTACTCTGAAGCCACTTAGCTGTGATAAAGCCCAGGTCACATATAGAAGCCACATGTAAGTGCTCTGGTTGAGTTCCAGATGAGCCCAGCCTGAAAGTCATACCAGACCTGTACCAGACTTAGAAAAAAAGAAGCTCTAGATGATTCCATCCCCCAGTCATTCAAATAAACTCCTGTCTTTCAAGTCTTTTCAGCTTAGGCCTCAGACATCATAGAGACAGGACATCCCTACCGTGCTGAGTCCAAATTCCTGATTACAGAATCCAAGGATGTAATAAGATAGTTATTGTTTTACTTCGTTACATTTCAGGTGGTTTGTTTTGCAGCAATTGATATTAGAATATTTGACAACTACAAGATTTTATTGGGGAATCATATTAGAATACTACAGTAGGAATAGACACTTGTGAGAACCAGAACATTGAGAATAATGCACAAACATCTGCTCCTCATTCAGGCAAAAAAGACCCAGGATAGAATATGAGTTCAAGGCCAGACAACCCTGTTAGTTATCTCCCTAATCTTGTCCTGCAAGATTCTTAGGCATGGAATAAATAATTCTATGTTCCATGCCAGTGAAATATATCAAATAAAAGTGATACAACACTAAATCAAATACATATCCTCTAAGAACTAACAGGGTATCTTGAATCTAGAGTATATATTAATGCTACATATTTAGGTTTATGATTTAAGTTAGAATATTCTGACTATGTGGAGATGAAACATTCTAACATGAAGCACTTGGAAGAAATTGTGCCCACGTATTCTAGGACAAACAGTAAACAATAAAAAACCAAACCCCTGCTATTCCAGCCTCATCTGATAGGGCTGATGGATAGGTGAATCATTTTAGGAGTATTTGCTAGCAAATGTAAATTCTAGCTGTTAGGGCTTGAATATCAATAGCCATGCCATTCATGTAGAGAGTTTTACCAGCCTTCAGGAGGATACCTCAACTGTATTCTCACCTCTTAAATATTAATTATCTTCAGGGTCGTGTCTCTATTCCTTCTATGGTCTAACTTTCTACATATTCTAGGTGGCCACACCCATTCTCACAGCTTCAGCTAACAGCATTCCCACTTTGAATCTACTTAATCTACAAATCATCTCAGGCATTTCTCATCAACTCTCTCTTGGCTTTGATCTCCAGTTGCTTGGTTGACACATTTGGTTAGAGATCCACTGGATCCCTATACCCAAATTCAACATAATCACAGCTTGTTTTCTATCTACACTCTTCCTCGACCCACAATCTGTTCCACCTGTATACTCTATTTGCATTGACACTATCAGTCATTCTTCTTCCAGTGACAGGTGATATAATTGGAATAAGAGTTGAGCCCTAGAAAAATAAATGGAGAAATGATTTGCAGGCAAGCCAGCTGACAGAAAGATATACTCAAGTAGGCCTCCCAAAGCCAAAAAAGCTACCCAAGATATTAACGCTGTGATGGATCTCATAGAATGGAACAGGATGAGAGGGAGTAACAGGCCGCTCAATGACAGGCAGGTAAATCAAGAAACCAGCTGCCAGTTGTTTAAGCTAAAAACTTTAGTCATCCTCCACTTCTCTGTCACCTTTAGATACCACATCCTGGATCATTCTCAATCTGATGACAGTTTACTTTCTCATCCCTTTATCCCCTCCCTGGATGAAAAAATATTCTCTTCTCAATTCTTTACCTAACATTCTAACTTGCCATGTTCTTGCATAATGCTGCGCCTTTTACAGATTTTGTTTTCTCTAACTACACTATCATCTCCACTGCTTTTTAACTTATAAATTCCTACTCACATTTCAAGTTCCAGTTCAATTGTCACTTCTTCTGGGAATCCCTGGATTCCAAGCTAATTGTTCACACATGTATTTTCTCAAGCTCTTGGCACATATTTTATTTCTTAACTAATGGCGTTGTTTATAATTGTATTCCTTCCATTCTAGGCTATAAGAACTTTGAGGTCAGGAATAAAATTTCATTATTCTTTTAATTCAGGGTGTTTGTTATACAATCTGCTATATATAACCACTTACTAAAATCTTAATGCATGAGTGATTAATAAAATGAACCAGAGTGAAATTCAGAACCATGAGTCTATACAATTCTGAAACCATGAAAATGTAAAATGAAAAAGATATTTCTGGAAGTTTAATATGAGAAATAAAGATTGGGGCAAAAAAGCTCACACAAAGCATTAACATACTCATTTTGTAGATTTAAAAATTGAGAAAGAGAGATTAAGCAACTTGCTTATGGTTATAGCTCATAAGGAATCAGTAATTACATCTAGGACTGTCTTACTCTAACCTCTGTGCTTTCAGCCACTGTGATTAGTCAGTGAGTTGAAGCCATTTTGACCTGCCCATCACCGTTGGCAGATGCCTCACGACAAGCCTGAGGATAGTGGTAGAGAGAAGGAAGAGGGGGTGGACTATTACATGGTGATAGTGCATCTACAGGCCCAGGTAGGGCTGGGAGAGAAATGGACTCAGGGAAGCCTGAAGAGAAAGGTGACTGGAAGGTAACAGGGCTGAAGGAGTGAATTAGACATCCCAGGCTCCTCCAGGCCAGGAGAATTTACACAGGATACCAAGATGTGCTGACTTCTCTAGGAGAAGGAAACTGGGTCAGAAACAGGAAAACACAGCTCTATAATAATGTGAAGCATCCAGCTGCCAGAGGAAACATGCCAGCCAGAGAAGGTTTTCAACTATATCACCAAAGATGAAGCTAGTGAACTAAATAGGTACTGCTATAGAAGCATAAGATTTTGAACCGGCAGTAGATGGAAATAATTAGTAAGTGTACATGAGTCAAAATCTTTAACCAAGTAGAAGTTATTGAAGAAGCACAATCACTTCTAGTACATTTATATTCAAGCATTAGATTATAAACAGGTGAACAATGAGTGTAGGAAGCCTATGCATGTAGGAAGCCTTGTCATTATTGACTTGTTCAGCAAATGCAACTCTGTTCTATTTATTTAACCTCCCAATTTTCCCAAGGGCTAGTCTGGTATATTAGTTATATGTGGCAGCTTAACAAATTGCCATAAGCTTAGTAACTTAAAGTAACCCATGTTTATTATCTCATAATTCCCATGGAACAAGAGACTAGGCCCAAATGAACCTCATCCTCTGCTTCAGTGTCTCTCCAAGGTGCTAGACAGGGCTTTGGCCTTATCTGAGGAATTAACTAGGGAGAAATCTGCTTCTGAATGCACGCGGTTATTGGCAGAATTCAGTTCTTTATAGGTTGTTAGACTGAGGGCCTTGTTCTTTCCTGGCTGTTGTCCAGAGGCCTCTTTTAGTTTCTTACCACACGAGTCTCTCCAACATAGCAGCTTGTTTCATCAAAGCTAATAAGGAAGAGGCTCTACTAGCAAGATGGAAGTCGCAGTCTTATGTAACCTAATCATAGAAATAGCATCCTGTCCCCTTTGCCATACTCTGTTGGTTATAAGCAAGTCACTAGGACAGCATACATTCAAGGAAAGGGATTACATGCGGGCGTAGGTACCAAGAGGAAAAATTATTGGGATCCTTTTAGAGACTGCTTGCCACATGTAGTTTGGTGCATCTCAGTGTGATTGAATTAGGTAAGATTTAGTAGATAATCTTTCTACTGTACTTTTTATTCTCTCTTCTTGGACTGACATAGTGTTATTCTTACCTTTAAAGATAAGGATGGACACAAAAGGATTTTTGCATACCTAGAACTAAGGACATGACAAATTATAGCTTCAAAGTAAGGAGAAAGTACTTTCATAATCTCCTCTGGGGTAGAAAATATAGGCCATGATGACATCTGATCACAAAATTCTCACCTTTCTTTATTTGAGGCACTGAGGGTAGGATTTTTTAAAAGTTCTCCCTTTAATATACTAAAAGGGAGAAGGTATATAATTTCTGGTCAGAGAGAAAGTCTAATAAAAACTTTACACAGCTTTATACTTCCCTTCAACATCTTGCAACATATATGGGATGGGGAGTGAAGGAGAGGGACATTTAGAGTTTTGTACATGATAAATTAGGAACCATACTCAGTAATTATTCATCATATTTTGTACCATACAGGTGAACAAAGAATAGTCATCCAGCCAAGTTTTCAACAAGTCCTGGCCTAAAGAGCTATAGTAAACAAAACAGCATGTTACTGGCATAAGCAGACACACAGACCCATGGAACAGAATGGAAAATCCAGAAACATATGCACACACCTAAAGTGAAGTCATTTTTGACAAAGGTGCCAAGAACATACCCTGGGGAAAAGAGACAGTTTCTTCAATAAACGGTGCAGAAAAACTGGATATTCATATGCAGAAGAATTAAACTTGACCACTGTCTCTCGTCATATATAAAAATCAAATCAAAATTGATTAAAGATTTAAATCTAAGACCTCAAACCATGCAACTACTACAGAAAACATTGGGGAAATCTCCATGATATTGGTCTGGGAAAAATATTGCTTGAGCCATACCCCACAAGCACAACCAAAGAAAAATGGACAAATGGGATCATATTAGTCAAAAAGCTTCTGCACAGCAAAGGATATAATCAAAAAAGTGAAAAGACAACCCACAGAATGCGATTAACAAAGGATTTTTTGAGAATGTTTTAGCATGGCTTATGAAGTTCTTAGGGCAGCTTCTGGCACTTACGTACTCAGTGAATGCCAGCCATTGTTGTCAGTGTAAGGATTATCCTCCACCCAGTGGGGTAATACAACTTCCATTGGAAAGAACCTTGCTGTGTCCCTGAGTTCCTATATCTTAGTCTCTTTCCATGTGAAGGCAACATGTTATCTCATGGATTTGACACTCAAAACGTATCCAAAATGTCTTGGCATAATTATGGACAAAGCCAAGAAAGGTAGATTGGCCTAGTATCCTTGTTGTGTTCACAAGTGATCCAATCTCTCTTCTCTATTGTGACAGTCTTGACATCGATCACAATAGGTCTGAACAAAGCCTTCCTTACAATGTTAATAAATGTCAGAATACTTTTTTAACAATATTAAGTATCTAAAAGGGCCACAAAGACCGGAGATAACTCAAGGAGATACTAGTCGTGTTAAGTGTAGATTGGTAGTAGGCTATCATCTGTTACTCATTGTCTGGACACTGAACTCGGTTGTTAAGGTTTGTGTGCATTAAATGTTATAGCTTCAAAGGAAGAAGAGAATGCCTTTTTTTTTTTTTTTTTATTGAGACGGAGTCTTACTTTATTGCCCAGGCTGGAGTGCAGTGGCATGATCTCAGCTCACTGCAACCTCCACCTCTCAGGTTCAAGCAATTCTCCTGCCTCAGCCTCCTAAGTAGCTGAGACTGTAGGCACACACTGCCAGACCTGGCTAATTTTTGTATTTTTGGTAGAGAAGGGGTTTCACCATGTTAGCCAGGCTAGTGTCGAAATCCTGACCTCAATTGTTCTGCCCGCCTCAGCCTCCCAAACTGATGGGATTACAGGCATGAGCCACTGTGCCTGGTCCTCACCATTTAATAATTTTGGTCATATCATTTAATAATTTTGTCTCATCATTAAGAAGCCATAAGTACAATAAATTATTGCAACTATGAGAAAAACAAAATCAACAAGCAAACATATTCTGGAACAAAAGAACAAATGAATAGCTCCATCTCTGACCTGTTTCTCTGCGTTGTGACATCAGTACATTCTGAGACAGCTAAGTATTAGCTTTTAGTTTGTAGGAGAGATACATAGCTGAGGTTTCAATCTAAGTAGCACCTTTTTTTGTTGTTGTTGTTTTGAGAAGGAGTCTCACTCTGTCGCCCAGGCTGGAGTGCAGTGGTGCAATCTTGACTCACTGCAAGCTCTGCCTCCTGGGTTCACGCCATTCTCCTGCCTCAGCCTCCCGAGTAGCTGGGACTACAGGTGCCTGGCACCACGCCCGTCTAATTTTTTGTATTTTTAGTAGAGACGGGGTTTCACTGTGTTAGGCAGGATGGTCTCGATCTCCTGACCTCGTGATCCACCTGCCTCTGCCTCCCAAAGTGCTGGGATTACAGGCATGGAGCCACCGCGCCAAGTTGAAGAGATTGCTTTTATAATCATCCTAGGATATAAATTATTGTCCATGATGATATACAATCATCATGAATTCTAGGATTATAGAAGAGAAAAGAGATATATAGGAATAGAGATCACAGGTATCATGAAGAGTGATATTAAACATGGAATAGGGGATTGCATTACTGTAGCAAAACCCTCAGGAATATGCAAGGTGTCCCAGTTATTCTATTAATAAGGGACATAAGATCATAAGTATTTATTGTATATACAATCAGATCATCGTGTCAGTTGGGATTAAAGATTGTAAACACAGGCAGATGTCTTTGTATATGAAGAACATTAAAAATGGCACACAGAAAAAATAAAATAAACTGACGGTGGTGGTCCAGAAAGTTATGCGGCATGATGATTTGAGAGAAGAGAGAAAGTCCAGAGCAGAGGAAAAAGGGGGTCTTTTGTGAGCATTAACTACCAGCACAAGCAGGCTGTGAACTTGGCATCCTCAAGGCCAATTGAGCATAGCAAATGGTAACAGGTGTTGCCTCATGTCAGAAGAACTGGTGGAATAATTTGTTCAGCCCCAAGATTTCACCAAAACAATGTGAAAGTCTAACTGTGATAAAGTTCTCAGAGTCCCTTGCAAGTAACAAGAAGCTATAATGAGTAAAAAGTTGTCAATAAAATAAACCTCAATCTAGGAGCAATTCCATGGTTGGCATGAATGGAACTTCACAAAGTAGTCATTCAACTGATGCTAGATAGGGATGTTGGAGCAAATGATTTCTAGATTACAGACTGGATTATAACGTGCAGAATGTTGTACATAGCAAGGACTACGAGGTTGTATCATGGCCTAGTGTTGGGTTACTGGGTTAAGATACTGACATGGTGGTATTTGGTCGTGGACTACAGGTATCTAGAAGTTGCACACTATTATTTCTTTTATAAAATAACAGCACTCAAGAACAAAAAATAAGCGACTGAATGAACATTGAAACATAATTACTATAACTCTATTTAAATAGCTATACATGCTTCTTTACTCAGATCCTCATGCAGAAGTCAGGATTCTGCATGGAGTGGCACTAACTACCCCTTTTCTCTCCTTTCTCTGTGCTCTGGACACTTTGGCTTTCTTTCTATCTTTTGGAGGGCTTTTATACATGCTGCTTCCCTAATAGGAATGTTCCCATCTTTATCCACCACATTTGGTTGGTTAACTCCTATTCTTCAGATTTTAACTCAGGCATAACTTGTTTAGGGAAGCTTTCACTGATCTCTCAGATTGGGTCAGGTCTCCCTGATGTTATGTTTCTAGTATTATATTATTCTATTCCACAGCTTTATCATAGTTATAATTTCTGTGCATCTTTGGTATGTATCTTTTTCTCTCAATGGACTATTAAGCTTTATAAGCGCAGAGACACATTATCTTTTTTAAAAATGTATTTTTGCACACTATTATTTCTTTTTTAAAATAACAGCACTCAAGAACAAAAAATAAATGACTGAACGATGAAACATAATTACTATGCCTTTATATAAATAGCTAAACATGCTTCTTTACTCTAAGCATTGGCAGTAGCTCAGCACCTTTATTAAGTAATGGTGCTAGATGGTAAAGACAAGGAGTTTTTATATTCATCATGATTAGTGCATAGTGCAAGGTTTAATGTATCATACCCCATGCTCAGTAAAGCACTTTGACAAATTAAATTAGTCATTAGTACAGACTATTGGTGACATCATTGCCATCTTACAGATTGACAAACTGAGGGCTAGAAAGGAAACAATTTCCTTAATGGAATAAAGCTATTAAATGGTAGAACAGTGCCTTTGATCCAAGGTGTTTGGGTCCTGGTCTATTTCCTCTTCAAAATGGTATTATAAAATAAATTCTTATATAGTAAAACCACAAATGTAAAATATTTTATTATGGATTTCTCATGGAACATTACAATATAATCATGGTATTCCTATATAAAATAATATATTCACTGTATAAACAGATGTATTTCATGCTTAGTACTCCCAGTACTTCTTATTTTTGTCTCCCATTTATATATATCAATGTTTATTGAGCAACAATTATAAGTGATTTCCCAGCTTGGCTGTACACTAGAATCACTAGAGAAACCTTTATACAAATACAGGGTATCATCTGGCATCCATGGATAAACATATAATGTCATTGCTAATGGTGATACCATAGGGTTAAAAGTATAGTCTCTACCTTTAAATATTCTCTCCTTTTAATAAGGGGGAATATATACATATATAATTCCTATATAACATAGGAAAGTAATGTGGGTAACAACCTAGGTGCTTTGATTTCTGACAGATCTGAGTTCAAATCCCAAATCCTCTATTTACCAGCTGTATAACGTTGGACAAGTGAATTTCTGAGCCTCAATATGTGAATAGTATATCATCACATATAAATTATGATATGAGGAAATCAACTTTAAAGTATATCTAATACAAAGCGATAACTCGAAAACAGTAAGATACACCTTAATAAAGGTACACCATTTGTGAAAATTCAAGAAAGAAAAAACATATTTGTTATAAAGGCTCATTGTCATTAATGTCTGGTCATTCATATTAAGTGTTTTTTAATCTGTCTATACTATGAAATTCATGTCATTCTTTCATTATGGAGATGAAGCATAATATTGAATAACTATAATAAAGATTACTTACAAGAAATGGCAAGGAAAAAAGTCATCTTTTATGATAGAGAAGATTGGCCAGAACACTGAGATTTAACACTTAGTAAATAGTAATTTCTGGTTAAAGAAATAAAATTTATGTTTGAGCAGAAAAAGTACAAGAATGGATATATATATATATACACACACACATATGTGCATGTGTGTATATATATATACACACATATATATACACACAGATATATGACTATATATATTCCTCTACCACAACTTTTCTAGATCATTAATTCATTATAAGAATTTGATAACAGAAAATTCCCAGAACTGTATGTAAAAAAATCCAAACTATAGACTTACAAGATTTTTCACCTATATTTATGAGATGGAATTACTTAGTTTTTTGTGAAACAACATCCCATCTTATAATTTTCGTAGCTACCTCCTCTTGTGAAACAGCAATATTCAACCTTCCATACAGTGATGTCACATCCTGTCATTAGAACCACTATTTGACACCTAAACTGTTAAAGACACAGTTTCAAATAAATCAAGCAGAAATTAAAGATGCCATAAAATACATAGAAGAAAATTAGGAGCACAATTTATTGCTAATCTTGAGGCATTTTGAAGACTTTAGTTTTAACTTTAGCAATAAAAACTAATGAATCAGAAACTCAGAAAATTGTTAACACTGAATAAGTGCTCCTTTTTATATTAGGAAGAGAGGGAAAAAAGAGGCAGTTATTTTGAGTGAAATATTAATTCCAAGACCTATATATATATATTATATATATATATTTTTTATATAAATATATATAATCATTTACAATCATCCATGGTTGTAGCTTAAAATAATCCCCACTTTAATGGAGGAGAAAACCGAGGCCCTAGAAAATCATTAATAACTTGCCTATGATCTTATTATATGACAGAGTTGAGCTTGGAATGCACAGATTTCTGGCTGCAAAAACCTAATTCTTTTCATTATATTGCCCCATTTACAGCAGAGATGAGATAAAATGCCTTTGACAGTAAGAAGAAATAAAAATATTAAGTTTTAGAAATTTAAAATATATTTTAATGATGCTTACAAAGTCTCAAAACATTTTAAATGATTAATACCATTTTAATTACTTTGTTAGTAATTACATTATCCTTTCTAAACAATGAGTTTTCTAGAAAATGTTAGTAGCCTTTTAATGTTCCAAACTCACACAATCACTGCTAAATTTATCTATATCCTTTGGAGTCTGTCATTTGTCAAAGTGACCCAAGACTTCCCTGGTGTATCAAGCTGAGACAGTTTGTTTCTTCAGTGTTTTGTAGGAACCATATGCATCAGAACAACTTGGAAAACTGAAAATATTCAGCCCCAATGAATCAGGATGTTTGAGAACATGAACTGAAAATCTGCATTTTATCAGGGACTGTAAATTACTCTGATACAGATGACCTGATGAACCTGTTAAAGCTGAATGTTATTATACACTAAAGTACAAGAACCACTTACCTATGAGAGGGAAAAAATAGCTTAATGTTGGTAATTATTCCATTTCATTCCAGAATGAGAAATGGAAAAGACTACTTGTGATTATATTTATTTGTCACATGATCATTATTTTTAGAGATGGGTATGGTAACAAATATTTAACATGCTATCATTAATTGCTGACTTTGCAATAATTAGTGCTAGTATGATTTCTAGAAATATTAAAATATTCAACTTTATGAAATTCTAGTAGTACAAAATATATGCATTATGTAAAATGTTTACTTCTCATTTTAATTATTGCCTTAAATAAAACCTAAAAATGAAACTTCAATTTAGTAATGGTGATTTGATGATGTCACCTTTATGATAAACCTTTACCTCAGTTTAGGTTCCTTCTAATTTTTTCTTTTCACTACATCTGAACACTACAATAGTATTTCTACAATCAGCTTTCAGAGAAAAACGTCTAAGTATAGTGCACTGCAACAGTTGCTAAGGTAACCACCATCTGCTACACCTTTAAAAGTTTTGAGTTCACAGACATCTTAACAAACCTTCCTGAAACATCCAACATAAAAGCCACTGCCTAGAGAAATTTGGGTTCTCTTGTATTGGTTTTACATCTCAGACTGGATGGTAGTATATGGCATCAAAAGAGGCTGATATTTTTAGTTACAATTTTCATTGCACTTCAACCATCGGTAGAAGACTAGATATGTCCTAAAATGGAATCTTGGATGAGCTCATCTTGATTCATTCAGTGATTTTAGTGCTACTTTGACTTGAACACTGGCATATCATGTTGAGCTTTCTGAGACTTTTCTTTCCCCTAGCAGCAGATGTTCAAGACATGAGAATAACATATTTTGCTTTGGAAAAGAAGCAATTTCAGCAGGAAATGTTATCGTTTTTAGAGTTGTTAATGCTTGGAAATATCTGCTGAGTGTGTTGAGACCTTTCATATTTGGTCCTATTGGTAAGGTCTTTAATAGTGCTCTCAACCCCATCACTTCCTTAACCCTTCTGCTTATACAGTCCTAAATCCTGGACTGCCTCCGTTACCCACTTCCCGTTATCCTGGTTTCAGCTGATTTGTTTCAGAGAAAGTTATGAAACTATGTAAATTTGGCCACCTGAAAATTCAGGTTTTCCAACTTCAGTTGGCTGATCACTTCTTAGTAATCCTTTTATTTACCCCTTATTAATCATGTAGCACACTGTTCAGAGAACTCAGACATAACCTTCTTTTCCCTACACTGTATATCTCTAATCCATTGAATTTCTCATTTTTTTACAGCCTCTCCTTCATTATCTCTCAGTCTTTAAGATACTCTACAATCTAACTCTCATTAACACTCTTCCACTAAAACTTTATTCTCCAAAGTCATACATGACCTGCCCATCACCAATGCAACTGCAATATATTATTTCTAATGACTGTACTTTGATCACTGGTATTTGAACTATTCCACCCTCTTAGTCATATTTCTGCCACCTCATACTCTGTCTCCTTCACTTACTGATTCCTCAATCAAAATCAGTTGAACAAATATTCATTGTGCACCTACCATTATTTTGTCCCTGGACTAGCCCTTGGAAATGAAACAATAAGATAACAAGGTCCTTATCCTCATCCTCAAGGTACCTACAGCCTAGTGAGGAAAGCAGACAATAAACAAGTAATCAAAATAGTAAGAAAGAAGTGGCATAGGGTAGAATGGGTACATATAGTAAGCATGTCTAACCTAATCTAGGGGTCAGGGATGGTCTTTTGAAGTGTCTGTGTCCCCTTATCAAACACCATTTGAGCCATGTCTTTATCTCATTAAGAAGTATGTTCCAGATAAATTTTTAGCAATGATACAACTCTTAAACACATTCTTTCTTTTTTAACTTTTGGGTACTAATATTAATGGGGGGTAATGAACTGAAATGAAAGATTCAAAAAGCAAACAGAATAATTCAATATATCCATGTGTTAAAACTGAGCTTGTACTTACACTATTTAAAAGGAAATCTGTGGGTCTTAATTGGCTATGATATTTATATTCTGTTGGATATAGGAAAGAGTGTGATATAATGTTTTTACATACAACTAATATATACAAAATGCTGACAATTTTATCTTTATGATACACATTGAAAACAAGACATGGATTAAGTTGTGTATAAAAGTATTTTGAAGGACTATTCTGTCAAAAAGGTTGAAATCCCTATATGATATACTGATTTAAAATTTGTTATTAAGCCATAAGACAATGTGTAACATTCTATCCTGATCCTCAAATGGCTTAAATTCAAGAGAGGCATTACCATTGCTTTGGTAGAGAGAGGCTTATGGAACCGATCTAAGTTTATACTACTTGTGAACTTAGTGTAATAGTCCAGTTTTTTCTCATGAGTTTCTCTTTTTATTAGGCTAGAATGCTTCCATATGCTATTCTTTTTGCTCAAATTTGATCTGTTATTGAGCAACTCAATAGTCCGTTTAAAACTCTGGCAGATATAAGCTTGATTAATTAAGTTTCTTGCATTATCTCCAGGCATTTCTTGGGTTCGTTGCCAAACTCTGGATTGTCCACAGATTCAGGCATTTTAGATCTTGGATTCTCAGAAATGAGTTTGGGATGCACCCAGAGGAAGAAAAATCAAGTGTATACTTAAGGACTCACTGATGAATACGGGCTCTAGCACGGCTTTCTTATGTCCCCTACTACCCCACCACAAGCATTCTTACACATGAACACATAGTGTGTCCAAATAATGAAATAATACCCCTAATAAAAAGAAGGTATCAGATCTAAGGCAAAAAAAGTGCCAGGCTACTTTCTGTTTTATAAACGGTTATCTGTCATACAAAAGGAGAGAATGCTCCACATCAGCCACTCACAGTTTTCCAGCCTGATAGTATAAAAGAAGTAGTAAACTTCTCCCCTAGACCAGGGATAAGACATTAGAAAATGTTAATAAGAAAAATCAAACCTTGTAAATAGGGAGAAATATGCATATGGTAATACTTGCAGGAAATTACAGATTTAGTTAATATGACTTGCCCAGAAGCTAATGGGATAGTGAAGATGTAAAGACTGTTATGGAAAAAAGACCCCACCGAGAGGCAGCATTGAGTCATGGACATGCACACATGTTTAGGTTTGTTTTGTTTTTTTAAAACAATTCTTCTACAACTCTGTTTGCATATTACAACACAAATCTTAATTAGAAAAAAAAATTATTAATTGAAAGCTTCCTCAGAGCTTTTATTTGGAAAGGCAGTAAAATAGAGAAACAGGCAGTGGTGTGTATTAAGACCTCGTACTATAAAGTCAGATGAACCTAGGTAAACTTGTGGCTTCACTCACCATATGCTTATGATCTGAATAAGTTACTTCAGCCATCTGCGCTCAGTGTCCTCATCTATAAATGGGCATAATAACGAAATGAAATAATACATGAAAAGTACTGAGCACCTATGGATGCTGTGTGTCATGGATGCATCATTGACTGAGGCTTAAAATATCCTGACAAATCAAAGTCTGAGAAGTCAAATATTACATATATAGGAAAAGTATAAAACAATTTTATAAACAGAGCCAAACTACAAAACCAATTTTAGAACAAAGCCTCTGATTGAAATAAAAAAAAAAAAAATCCAGTGGGGCATGGTGGCTCACATCTGTAATCCTAGCACTTTGGGAGGCTGATGCAAGCAGATCACCTGAGATCAGGAGTTCAAGACCAGCCTGGCCAACATGGTGAAACCCCGTCTCTACTAAAAATACGAAAACTAGCCAGGCGTGGTGGCACATGCCCATAATCCCAGCTACTTGAGAGGCTGAGGCAGGAGAATCGCTTAAACCCAGGAGGCAGTTGCTGCAGTGAGCTGAGATTGCAAAATAAATAAATAAATAAATAAATAAATAAATAAATCCCTTAATAATCACTATATCTAGGCTCTGTATATATCAGGACAGTTAAAATCAGGCATGATGGGGGAGGAGGAATTCCACATCTACAGAGTCCAATTCATCCATTTCATTCCAATAAAACGTCAGCTTTCAAAAACTAGGCACTTCTGTTGACAATGTTAAAGAGATACTACTATACTGGTTAAGAATAGCTCTGCGCCTACAGCATATATATTCAATGCTTTGTCAAGATTTCTAAACACTCTAAATGGCAACAGCATAGTGAGGCAAAATGTATTCATTGTGTTTAAATTTTTCTATTTATAAATTATCGTATGTAAACACAACTTTGAAAGCTGTTAATGGACCCCATTAGGCTTAGACACTACACAGGGTAGTTTAATAAACACTAAAACTAATTATTTTTAATGAGGTTTGAAATGGGTTGGCAATGACCTGACAAACAGCCATTCTTACAGTTCTCTGAGGCTTGCTGGGTGGAGATGTGAATCTTCCGGGCTATTCATTTCAAAAAGCTCTTGAAAATGGGAAAATGGGAAAATTGGTAATTAGGTATGAAGGATAAAAGTAGATAGGAAGCAAAAGATATAAATGGAATATAAAACAATAGTGTGTGTGTGTGTGTGTGTGTGTGTGTGTGTGTGTGTGTGTGTGTATCTTAAAGATTTGGGCTGGAGAATCTGTCGCTGAAGACAGTGAATGAACAAAGAGAGAAATGAAGTTAAGAGTTCTTCACCATGATATGATGCCATTGGAAATGTCGACCGGCAGATGGCGCACATGTCAGGAAACTTGTTTCACTGCACAAAAGAATTGCTCTAAGGCGCTTAGCAAATTTCGTGGCATGTTACACACTGCCTATAGGAAGCATGGTTAAAAGATTTATGCATATTTATCTGTTTGATTTTTTCAATAACCCATTCATAAAAATACTTTTCTATGAGAACACAGGAACAATAGTAGGTTTCATATAAGTACTCAAAGCAACTCATTAAAAATTTCAGTTCAGAATCTTAAAAAGGAAGAATGAAATTAGAGGAGCAATATTATCTGACATTCCCCATAAACATTAAATAATCATGACAGTGTGACGTTGGTATTAGGGTACATGAATAGATTAATGGAACAGGTTACAGAGTCTGTAATGATTCTGACAAAGGTGTCAGCAACAGGGAATTCAACGGTGAAAGGAAAATTTTTTTCAAAATATTTTGCTGGGTTAAATGTATATCTGTATAGAAAAAAACGGAACCATGATTTATACCTCAGGCCATTTGCAAACATTTAACTGAGGGTAGATTACAGACCTTGGTCAAAATATAAAGTTCTGTGAAGAAAACATAAAAAGAGTATCTTGGCAATTAGTTATATAAGATTTTTTAGAACAAAAAAAAAAGGAACCATCAGAAAAAAATTATAATAAATCTGACATTTTCAAATGTAGTAATTCTGCTCATTAAAACACACCATTAAGAAAATTAAAAGTTGACTGGGCATGGTGGCTTATGCCTGTAATCCTAGATAATTTGGGGGGCTGAGGCATGAGAATTTCTTGAGGCCAGGAGTTCAAGAATAGCCTGGGCAACATAGAAAGACCCTGTCTCTACAAAAAACAAAAAAAGATAGGAGGTTCACTTGAGCCCAGGATTTGGACACTGCTTACCACTGTACTCTAGCCTGGACAAGAGAGTAAAACACTGTCAAAAAACAAGAAAAAGAAAGAGAGAGAGAGAGAGAGAGAAATGAAGAAAGAGGCAAGCCCCACAAAATAAGAAAATATTTATAATACATAAATCATACTTGTATCCATATTATCTAAATAACAACA
Organism: Rhinopithecus bieti; assembly: GCF_001698545.2. NCBI lineage: Eukaryota > Metazoa > Chordata > Mammalia > Primates > Cercopithecidae > Rhinopithecus > Rhinopithecus bieti. The sequence continues at coordinate 1,723,563 of NW_016805433.1, forward strand.
ATAAATAATAATAATAGTTAAAAATGGGCAAGAGACTTGAGAAAACCCTTCAGAAGAGTATATGTGAAAGCCAATAAGCACATAAAAACATGCTCAACATAGTCATCAGGAAAATGCAAATTAAATCCACAAGATTATCACTTCACACTCATTAGAATAGCTGAAATTAAACAGTGATAATGCCTAATGTAGGTCTGAATGCAGATCACTGGGATCACTCAGATATTGCTGCTGAGAGTGTAAAATTGTTCAACATCTGTAGAAAATCATTAAGCAGTTTCTCTTAAAATTATACTTACCTTATGACCCAGCAATTCTACTCCTACATATTTACTGAAAAGAAATCATAAAACATATGTCCCCCAAAATATTATACACAAATGTTTAGAGTAACCCTATTCATAATAATCTAAAACTGAAAAAAACTCAAATGTCCATCAGCAGGAGGGGGATATACAACTGTAACATATTCATACAATGGAACAATACTCAAGAAATAAAAAGAAATGAATTTCTGATGCACAGTAAATAAAGGAATCTCAAAAACATTATGCTTAGCAGACAAAGCCAGACATAAAAACACATCAACTGTCTAACTCATTGTTGCAATGTTTAAGAACAAATAATAATTTAAAATATTGTTTAAAATAATATTGTTAAAATGCCCATATTACCCAAAGCAAGCTACAGATTCAGTACAATCTCTATCAAAATTCCAATGACATTTTTCACAGAAATATAAAAACCAATCCTAAAATTCATATGGAATCACAAAAGATCCCAAATAGCAGAAGCAATCCTGAGCAAAAAGTCAGGCATCATACTACCTGACTACCAGTTTTCAAAATCTACTACAGAGTTCAAGTAATCAAAACAGCATGGTGCTGGCATAAAACAGATACAAAACCAATGGAAAAAAATACAGTATCCAGAGATAAAACTAAGCATTTATGATCAATTAATTTTTGACAAAGATGCCAAGAATACCCAATGGGCAAAGACAGTATCTTTATTAAATGTTGCTTGGAAAACTAGACAGCCACATGCAAAAGAATGAAATTAGACCCTCATCTTATACCATATAAAAACAACTCAAAATGGATTAAAGAACTCAAATATAAGACCTGACACTATAAAATTATTGGAAGAAAACATAGGAGAAAAGCTCCATGACATTGGTTTTGACAATACTTTTTTGGATATCACCCCAAAAGCACAGGAAATGAAAGCAGAATTAGACAAATGGGATTACATCAAACTAAAAGCCTCAGTATAGCAAATGAAACAATCAGCAAAGTAAAGAGACAAAGTACAGAACGGAAGAATATATTGGCAGATCATACATTTGAGAAAGGATTAATATCCAAAATATATTATTAATAGCAACTTAAGCACCGCAACAGCAAGAAAACAAATAATCCTATTTAAAAAAATGTGTGAAGGACCTGAGTAGACAGTTTTCCAAATAAGACCTACAAATGGCCAACAGACATTTGAAAAAATATTCAGTATCACCAATGATTAGGAAATTGCAAATCCAAACCACAGTGAAGAATCACCTCACTACTATTAGAATGACTATTATCAAAAAAAGGCAAATGATAACAGGTGTTGGCGAGCATGTGGAGAAAAGAGAGCCGCTGCACACAGTTGGTGTGAATGTAAATTAGTACAGCCTCTATGGAAACAGTATATAGGTTCCTCAAAAAATTAAAAATAGAACTACTATATGATCCAGCATTTCTATTACTGGATATATACTCAAAGGAAATGAAATCAGTGTGTGGAAGAGATATACGTCATCCCATGTCCATTGCAGCATTATTCCTAAAAATCAAGATATGGAATCAACCTAAGTATCCATCAACATATGAACAAATAAAGAAAATGGAATACCTATACACAATAGGATACTATTTAGCCTTTGAAAAGAAGGAAATTCTGTCATTTGTGACAAAGTAAGTGAACCTGGAGGATAGTATATGAAGTGGAATAAGCCAGGAACAGAAAGATAAATACCCATGATCTCATTCATATGTAGAATCTAAAAGAGTTGAGCTTATAGAAACAGAGAGTAAAATGGTGACTATCAGAGGCTGGGGATCATGGTGGGCAGGGGCGAGGTAGGGGGTGGTGGGGGACAAGGGTGAGGGTTGGTCAAAGGACATAAAATTTTAGTCAGGAGGAATGAACTCAAGGGATCTATTATATTATACATCATGGTGACTGTAGTTAATAACAATGAATCGCATAGTTGAAAACTTTTCTCGCCACAAAAAAATATGCAACATAATGCATGTGTACATAGCTTGACGATGCCATTCCACAATATGCACATATATCAAAACATCATTTCGTACCATAAATGTAGACCATTTTTACTTGTCATTTTAAAAAAGGAACAAATGATAACATTCCATAAAGCTAGAAATTAAAGGAGTAACTGCCTCTGGGGGAGAGAGGTATAAATTGGAAAGAGAAATGCTGATTGCTGTTAGTTACATGAGTTTATACTTTTATAAAAACTCATCAAAGCATACACTTAAGATTTGTGAGTCTTGCTTTTGGAAATTATACGAGAAAAAGGGAGGGAAAATCAGTATCACAGAATACCTTGTGCCAGAAATTCACTGAAGAAAAAAAAAAAGTTGATTATTAACACTACACCATTTGTGATTCGCTTCTCTCAAACTTCAAGTGTTGCTGACATGGAGATGTTTCAACTAGGTGTGATTCTATTTTAAATTAAATCAGAAAACAGCCATTTGTGTAATAAAGTGACCTTCACTTTGCTGAAAATACCTAGTGACTACTGTCCTTTGGCTTTGATGCTCTTGACCTTTACTTTGCTGAAAATACCTAGTGACTACTGTCCTTTGGCTTTGATGCTCTTTTACCATGAACTCACAGGAAACAAACGGAATTTTAAAAAAAGACTTCCTGGGAATATTAGAGAATTACTATACACAAAATATTTGACATATTTAACATCACCAATAGAATTATCTATTACTTGTTTGCCTTTCATCAAGTAGGTATCCAGATCATGTTTTCTGAATTGAATGGTCTTATTAAGACTTTTAATTTTATTGCTCACAAGGGAGATGAAGTAAGTTGGAGAACTTACTGAAATTCTGAACTGAAATCTTTTCAAAATTAAAAGCTGTAATACGGTAAAGAACTTGTCAGAGAAGTGATCAAGCTATCTTCGAGCTGCTAACCATAAAGATAAAAAAAATACTAGGCAAATTTAAGTATGTAACCATGACTTCTGAAAAAGTTAAAGATAAGATGCCAGGGCCAGAAATCTAACAAAGAATAAAACTTCCGCCCCTCCCCCCAAAATCGCATCTCATCATCACAGTCAACCTTATTGAGGAATAAAAGGGAAAACTATTTTAATAGATTCTCATCTCCACTGGATAAAAAATGCTATTCAGTACTCTTTCTGGGTGTCCATATTTGACTCTTTCTTCAGCTTCTACTCCACTTTTGACTCTTTCTGGCATTGGTTGTTGTCTCCTATATGAAACCAAGACTCTCTTAACTTTCTATTCTCATGTGTATAGAGATATTTTTCTTATATTGTTACCTACTTTGCACATACCATGGAAGAAAAGTTTCCTAAAAAATCAATGAAAGGCACAAAGAAGATAGCATTCTTCTTCCTTGCTTGAATTCTGGGCCAACAGAGAAAAAGGATAAAAGACTTGGGCAATGAAGTACAAAATACCATCTTTCTTATTGTTGATGCTAACATTGCTGACTGTGGCTTAAGTGTGAAAGCTGAATAAGTCTCCTAATATTGAAAACAAAAGCTAGACAGTCTTACTAACCCATTCACAACTCTAACAGAGAAACAGAGAATTCCTGATACGAAGGAAAGAGAAAAGGTAGGCCATGAATCCAGTTAAGTAAATAATGCCTCCCTCTTCCCCTAGGGGAAGTGTGGGTGAGGTGGAAAGATGCAAATAGCGTTACCCTAATAGATATTCTTTCTTCAAGGAAGGAAAAAAATCAGCATTGGGTCGGGAAAAAAGTACACCTCAATTCCCAATCCCTTACCCTCCTGCCCATGCTCACATCACTCCCCACTGACATAAGAGTATCTATTCTGAAATTTTATCAGAAGCGAATTCAGACACTGGAACTCTGGATCCTATTCTTCTGTCTGTCCCTCCATCAGTCAATACCCCCTTCCCCTGTACCTTCTAACTTTCTTCCTCCCTCAGTATAACACCATAAAATCTCTATTGTTCAAAAGTTTCCCTTTCACTTGTGCATCCTCTTATTTCTATAAATCTTCTCTTTTCATTCTCACTCAGTTTAGCTTATGAAAGGCAAGGACATGATTCATACCTCCACACTGCCCATTACTTCTGGTTGGATGGTAAGCTGGCCTTCTTCCTACCCACTGATCCACTGACAATACTCTATCTAAAGTCAGCAATTGCCAGAGTCATCCAAGATTCTGGGCATACAGCACTCCTAATCCAACTTGATTTTTCTGGGTCACTTGACACTGTTGATTGCTCTTCCTTCTCAAATGCGTCTTGTCTTTTCTGACACCGTCTTTTGCCACTACTTCTTGCCTCTCAGGCTGCTATTTCTCAATTTTCTCAGAGTTCATTCTCTTCTTCCACTAGTTGGTGCTCCCCAGTCCCATCTCCAGCCTTCCCTTTTCATACTCTGCATCCTTGCTGAGTAGGTTCTTCCAGCACCCTGGAGTAAACTATCACTTAAGAAGTGACTAATTGATTTTTTAACTGTCTTCTTGGCCTCTCTTTTGAGATCCAGACTTACGTATGTACCCCCGCTACAGTGAAGCAAACTCAACATGATGAGAAGGGCACAACTCATCTTCTCTTTCATCCCTGTCTATGTGTTCCATTTCTGTGAATGGCATTAAACTCTACCCATTCATTTGTAAGTCATCCTAAGGATTCAATCTCTCATCCATCTCCCTCCATCCAGTCAACACCACATCCTTTTAAACCTTCTCATAAAGTCTTCCTATCCTTTGTATTGTTTCCCCCATAACCTGTTAGTACCCTAATAGAGGCCTTCAGTGTCTCTTGGACTATTATGATATTCAAATGTATATTATATTATCCCAGTTGTATTGCAACTTAACAGAGCTTAATATAAAGTCCTGAATTGGGGTTAAAAAAAAATCCAGAGTTAGTAGCCTGCAAATTCAAAATGAGTTAACATTGAATAGTAACTAATGTAGACTATGCCTAAAGTAGACATAGTCATACTTAAGATGCTTTTGTTCACAAGTAAAATAACACAAATTCAAACTACATTTTTGAAAGTTTTGGAGTTACTTAAAAGATAATGGGACTTAAAGACTCTCAAAGGATAATAAGATACTTAAAGAATCATAAAGGTTCTAGATAAACAGAAGCCAGAAGGCTTTCAGGAACTGGGCACACTCCCTTAATTTCTCCTCTCTTTCCTCTCTGTCCTTCTGTCTCCTTCTGATCACTCTGGGATTAGATTTCTCTGCTTCTTAGGGTACCATATGGTATAAGATGGCTGAGATAATGCTCCTGAGTTTTTACAGATCTATTAATTCTAACCACATAAAGAGACTGACAAGACCCAAATATATTTTTAAAATCCTGAGAAAGGGGTAAACAGCAGAAACAGCCTACTACAATTGAGCTGGTCATTAGAAATTTGACGCTATACCAGCAAATGGAACAAATAAGCACCAGCTAGCATTCTGCAGAAAGTTGAGGAAATTCCTATAAAGGAAGTAGGGAATTCCTATGATCCTTCAAGTCCCCAAAGATAAAGCACTATAAAAATATGATAGAATGATGACCTTGAGTCATTAATAAAAAATAATGCTTAATACATTCTATTTTTGGAATCAGATGCCTGCAATATCTAAGATTTCCATAGAAACAATAATTTCCACTAAAATATGTTAGTAAACATTAAAAGTTTAAGTGCTTAAGCTTTAGATATTAAAAAAAAAAGTCAATCCATTCCTCTGGTGATGCTGAATAAGTGAAATACTCTGCTCCAATCCTTTCTCAAATAAGATTGGTTATACATTTTTTAAATAATACATTACTGTATTATATCTGTTGCTTCCTCCTAATTTACCACTTCCATTTGTCCACGTGCTGCATCTTGTTTTACTTAGTGGAATTTGTGTGTACTTCATTTATTTATAAATTTATATTAAATATTAATGCCTTAAAATAGAAGCTAAATTGTCAAACTCCTAACAGCAAATCAGTGCTAACAAGGCATAACATCAGAGTCTGCTATCTGTCCTTTAGAAAATTATACCTTTTAAGAATCTTAAAGTTGTAAGAAAAAAAAATATTATTTCAAATTTAATAAATTTGTGAAAAAGAATCTATTTAGTATAAGAAAACTAACCAGTGACTAGTAAAGCTGGCTGTCTTGGCAATATCTTGAATTTTAAAATGACTTTACGTAGTTTTATTTTGAACAGTGAAATGCATTTGTTACATTAGTAGTTTGTTTAGACCTAAAAAATAGTTCGGTTCCAAAACACATATATTTATGTAGTAGTAACAGCAGCAGCAGCTGCCAACATTTACTGCATGCTTGCTAATAGTGAAGCAATGCACTGATTACTCCATTCATACATCTCATTTCATCTTCTCAGCAATCCCTTGCAGGCACTGGTACATGCCCATTTTACAGATAAGACAATGAAATTTAGAGTAGTTAAGTAACTTGCTTAAGAGCTAGTAAGTGAAGTCAGGATTAGAAGTCAAATTATTCTGTTGAGGACAAGATACATAATTTGCTGTGCTAGCACAGAATGAGTATGTGTGAGGACCCTTGTTTAAAAATTAAGAATTTTAAGATGGCAACAGCAGGGTATTAAACCAATGCAGGACCCTTCTAAGCATATCCATGGAGCCAGTCCTACCATCAGGGCACAGAATGCGTGGCATCCCATTTTTTTATCTATCTAAATTATCTTTGTAAAAGAATCAGTTTTTGTAATGGATGAATAGTCAATTATAAACTGAGACTATTTCACATTATTCATGCATTCATTCAGTATTTCATATTATATGCTGTGCCTAGATATACTGAATAAATATTTGTTGAATAAGTGAATTACTTCTTAGCCTCAAACTGAAACTATCTCTTTAATATTTCATGTTGAAAATACCTCTGGTTAAATGTGGGGATGGGTTAAAAAGAGATCAATGGATCATGAGGAATCAATCCCCACCACGGATAGATACACTTCATGTTCCTTTGTGCTGGTTTAGGAGTTTTTAATGACTGTGAGAACCATTTTAAAATCTAATTATCATATCGTGTCTATCTAGAGTCAACATTTAAATTCTGAGGATCTAAGCAAAGCTTAAAGGATGCTGTGCTCACTTCCCCGTCCTCCTCATACACCTCACCCTTACCCTAACCCTAGGCCCTTAACTTTCCCTCATAAATAGGGTTTTTTTGGAGGGAAGGGAGCCTTTTCTCCTCAATCCATGCCTGGTGAAGGACAACATGATTGATACTTAAACTATGCTTTTCAAAAGACTTTAAAGATTTTAAGACCTGCATGTGTTAGGTATTTGTCCTAATGCCCCTTGCCTAGATGACAGTTGATAGGTGCAGCAAACCACCATGGCACATGTATACCTATGTAACAAACCTGCACGTTCTGCACATGTATCCAGAACTTAAAGTATTTTTTTAAGTAAAAAAAAAAAGACTTTAAGGGGTAGTCTTGCCAGCCACACAGGACGAGTTCTGCAAAAAGAAAAGAAAGCCCACTCCTTTCTAACCCTGGGAGATTGGTGGAAGGAAAATTAAAGAGAAAAACGAATATAAGATGTGCTTGTCAGCTATGCCAGGGGTGTTAAGGACAGCCCATCATCTGCCTGGAAGAGGCTATGGGAGGACGCCACCTTCCAAGCCCCCTCTGGATCTAGGGAGCAGCAATATCAAGGTGGAGCACTCCTTTCAGGAAGAGAGAGTATCCTTAAAGCTAGCACACTGGGGCCTGTCAGGGGGTGGGGGGCAAGGGAAGGGAGAGCATTAGGACAAATACCCAATGCATGCGGAGCTTAAAACCTAGATGACAGGTTGATAAGTGCAGCAAACCACTGTGGCACATGTATACCTATGTAACAAACCTGCATGCTCTGCACATGTATCCCAGAACTTAAAGTAAAACAAACAAACAAACAAACAAACAAACAAACAAACAAAATGCTAGCACTCCTAAGCTGCTTGCTTCCTGTGTGAAGTAGATGATGTGATGACAGCCCTTCTGGTGGGTGAGGAACTGTGGAAATTCCCAGGCAGGGCCAAGCGCAGCGGAGAGCAGAAGTCCAGAGCTCAATGTCATTGACCATTGAGGCAAGACTGGCAGTACTGGCCAGGATCAAAGTCCAGGACAGAAGGCCATGTGTCAAGCAGGTAGATCAGGGACAGAAACCTGGCACAAACACACAAGGACCAGCACAGGAGGAAGTCTGAGGCCCTCCCAGGACCTCAGCTCTCACAAGGCACAACCTTCCGAGAACACTCACCCACTGACAACTGGACACCATCATAGCAGGGAAAGGTGGTTGAGGGGAAGGTGGTTGAGAGGAAGGTGGTCTGAGGAGCGTATTTTTACGTAAATGAGAGGCTGATGTTTACCTAAAAGGATCGCCTAAATGTTCAAATTGGAAAAATTTAAATTGCATTGGTGTAATGGTCAATTTTACATGACAATCTTTCTAGGTACAGTTTCCAGTTATTCAAACAAATGGGAATCTAGGTGTTGCTGTGAAGGTATTTTATGAATATGATTAAAATCCATAATCAGTAGGCTTTAAGTAAGAGAGACTATCCTTGATATCCCAGGTGGGCCTTTTAGTTGAAAGGTCTTAAAAGCAGAAACTGAAGGAAATTCTGCCTTTTGAATAGCACCTTCAGCTCCTGCTGGAGAGTTCCAGCCCATCCTTGAAAATCTACTCCAAGAACTGTCAACTTGCCTAGCCTGTCCACTTGCAATAGATCTCTTAATATATATCTCCTTCCAGTTCTGTTTTTCTGGCTGAAACCTGACTGCTACAACTAAATATCCACAAAGAAGACTGAATTAATAATTAACAATATAAAATGCTACATTTTTCTTTACTTCTGATTTGTTGCATGAGTTATTTAGTATGTGTAAATAAGCCCTGTGTACCTCAAGGACTTCATTCATGGTCCCTGTCTTTGCCTGAAATTCACTTACTGTATGCTCTATCCTTCCAGTTCTCACCTAAAAATCTACTTCCTTGAGAATACCTTCTTTGACCACCCATCTGTCAATTCAGATCCTGCTGTTAGAGACATGACATTTGTTCTCTCTTGTGGCACTCATACAGTTCAAATACAAATACAGAATATTTGTTTGCCACTCAACTTTCTTCTCCTCCAGAGTTTAAGCTCTATGAAGACAGAAGTCAGGTCTGATTTGGTCACCAATATATCTTCATTATCAAGCCTAGAACATATAGTGAGTACCCAATGAATAATAATTGAATGAATGCATGGATATAAATGGATGTGCAATTTCACAACAACCACTGAGTTTAAAATTGGAGTATAGACTGGGCGTGGTGGCTAATGTCTATAATTCACCACTTTGGGAGGCTGAAGTGGGTGGATTGCATGGGCTCAGGAGTTTGAGGTCATCTGGGGCAACATGGTGAAACTCCATCTCTACAAAAAATATAAAAATTAGCCACATGTGGTGCTGCATGCCTGTAGTGCCAGCTACTTGCTACTTGGGAGGCTGAGGTGGGAGGATCACCTGAGCCTGGGAGGTTGAGGCTACAGTGAGCCGTGATCATGCCAATATACTTCAAGGGCAACAGAGTGAGACTCTATCTCAAAAAAAAAAATAAGTATAATTTGAAAATATCTCCATTTGGTGTTAGTTGAACTTGAGCTATATCTTCCAAAGAATACATGGGTAGAGTTCAGAATGTGTAATTAAGGGGCAAGAAATCCAAATGTCATTTAGATTTGTCTATGTAGTCAGCCCACTGAATATTACAAACTTCTTTTTAGTTAAGATGACCCAAACCACATGAGCTAAAGACAGCCCAAAGCCAAAGCCAGCGTTGTATGAAGAAAACCTAATAAAACAATTTGTTATTTTTACATTTATATAGAAACATTGATTTTATGGCTCTGTAAGACAGCAAAATGGCACAATATTTTATAATATTCTTAATAGTATTTTAAGACCCCTTTGGAAATGATGATTCATTTCATGACCTGGGATATTAATTTGAAAGTTAAAATTAGGTAATGAGAATTCAGGGAGTTAATATTTTAACAAAACATATGCAGTGTATTAAGATCCTGAAGGCTAACCAAATTCTTGTTCTTTTGGTTTAAAAAAAAAGTTGAATCTAAATCATTAATTACCACTTTAAAAAGTAAGAGTTTTCAATTATGTGTTAATCACAACATAAGTAAAGAAAAATAGATATGCAATAGAACTCATCATTACTTAGTAGGCTTATTTTACAGTTTATAAAATGAAATTATTTTCGTATAGAAAACTCTTCCCATAGAGAAGCGATATGCTTAACTTCCTCCTCATCTATTTCTTTTTTAAATGGGTAAATCCTAATAAAGGTTGATATCAAACACCATACAAAAGTTCAGGAATAGGTGTTTGCTTTCAAATGAACTGGATGTCATTGTGCATCAGATTACTTGGATGAGTGTTCAAACAATTATTGCATCTTTCATATTTATCAAAATAAATGTCTTCAATGGCTCAAGTAAGTTTTGTTGCTTCAAAATAAATGTAGGAAGTTGAAAATGTGAGTTATACCTTAGGTATAATATTAAAAGAAAATCTTAATGGTTATTACTAGTGTTTATTAATGTTTCTCCTTTCAGTGAATAATAAAAAATTATTATATGTACTATAATAAAAAATTACTATTAAGTTCATTAAGCTCTGTTGAATCATTCATACAAGACCCTGAGTATGAGTCTCTTGCAATGCAATCTGATCATAAAAGAGGAAATTTTAAATGTAATATATGTATGAATAGTAAAGCCAAATTCATTGCTAATGGAGTTTTGAGAGAAATACTCAACAAAAAAAAGATGAGCAAGAAAGGCTGATATTTCCACAAGTTTATATCCCTGGTGTAATGCTTATGTGTGAACATTTTAACAGTAAAATGTATATAGCAAAATACACTTGATTACTTCTAAATATGAACACACATACAAGTAATAACTACTAATTTCTACAACACTAAGAACTGTGAATGTACAAATACATGTCAAGAAAAAAGTGGAGAAAAATAACAAAAAGAACAAAAGGCAAACATTTTCTTTGGAAGAGCTTAGTTGCTATTTTCCTCATTTCTTACTATCCCTCAAAATAGTCATACAGTTTTAAAATCAATTTTTACACTAACTAAAACTAGTTGTTCCTTTCCCACAATTTTTTACTTTTTTAAAATTTATTTTTTATTTCAATAGGTTTTCAGGGAGCAGGTTCTTTAGTTGTGATTTCTGAGATTTTGGTGCACCTGTCACCTGAGCAGTGTACACTATACCCAATGTGTAGTGATTTATCCCTGACCCCACGCCCACCCTTTCCCCTGAGTCCGCAAAGTCCAATGTATCATTCTTATGCTTTTGTGTCCTCATAGTTTATACATATACATAAATATGTATATGTGTATGCACCATGGACTACTCAGTCATACACACACACACACACACACACACACATACACACAATCACCTTTTCTTTATCCACTCATTGATTAATGGGCATTTGGGTTGGTTTCACATTTTTGTAATTTCAAGTTGTGCTGCTGTAAGCATGCGTGTCCAAGTATCCTTTTCATATAGTGACTAATTTTCCTCTGGGTAGATACATAGTAGTGGGATTGGTGGATCAAATGGTAGATCTACTTTCAGTTATTTAAGGAATCTTCACACTATTTTCCATAATGCTTTCACTAGTTTACATTCCCACCAAGAGTGTAAAAGTGTTCTCTTTTCACCACATCCATGCAAACATCTATTTTTTTAAAATTATTTTTGGTTATGACCATTCTTGCAGGCCGCATTGTGGTTTTGATTTGAATTTCCCTGATCCTTAGTGATGTTGAGCATTTTTCATGTTTGTTGGTCATTTGTATATCTTCTTTTAAGAATTGTCTATTCATGTCCTTAGCCCATTTTTTCATGGGACTGCTTGTTTGTTTCTTGCTGATTTATTTGAGTTCTTTATAGCTTCTGGATATTGATCCTTTGTCGGATGTATAGACTGTGAAAATTTTCTCCCACTCTGTGGGTTGTCTGTTAACTCTACTGATTATTTATTTTGCTGTGCAGAAGCTTTTTATTTTAATTAAGTGCTATCTATTTATCTTTGTTTTTGTTGCATTTGCTTTTGGGTTCTCAGTCATTAAGTCTTTGCCTAAGCCAGTATCTAGAAGGGTTTTCCTGATATTATCTTCTAGAATTTTTATGATTTCATGTCTTAGATTTAAGTATGATCCATCTTGAGTCAATTTTTGTATAAGCTGAGAGATGAAAATCCAGTTTCATTCTTCTACATGTGACTTGCCAATTATCCCACCATCATTTGTTGAATAGGGTGTCCTTTCCCCACTCTGTGTTTTTGTTTGCTTTACCAAAGATCAGTTGACTGTAACTATTGGGTTTTATTTCTGGAATCTCTATTCTGTTCCATTAGTCTAGATGCCTATTGTTATACCAGTACCATGCTGTTTTGGTGATCATGGCCTTATAGTATTATTTGAAGTCAGGTAATACGATGCCCCCAGATTTATTATTTTTGCTTAGTCTTGCTTTGGCTATGCAAGTTCCTTTTTTGTTCCATATGAATTTTAGGATCATTTTTTCTAGTTTCTTGAAGAATCATGGTGGTATTTTGATGGGAATTGCATTGAATTTGTAGATTGCTTTTGGCAATGTGGCCATTTTCACTTTGTTTGTGTCATCTATGATTTCTTCCAGCAGGGTTTTGTAGTTTTCCTTGTAGAGGTCTTTCACCTCCTTGGTTAGGTATAGTCTTAAGTATTGTTTGTGGTTTTGTTTCTTGTTTGTTTGTTTGCAGTCCTTGTAAAAGGGGTTGAGTTCTTTATTTGATTCTCAGTTTGGTCACTGTTGGTATATAGCAGAGCTATGATGTGTATACATGAATTTTGTATCCTGAAACTTTGCTGAATTCATTTACCAGTTCTAGGAGCTTTTTGGATGAGTCTTTAGAGTTTTCTAAGTATATGATCATATCACCAGCAAGTGGCAACAGCTTGACTTCCTCTTTACTGATCTGTATGTCCTTTATTTCTTTCTCTTATCTGATTGCTCTGGCTAGGACTTCCAGTACTGTGTTGAATACAAGTGGTGAAAGTACCCATCCTTGTCTTCTTCCACTTCTTAGGGAGAATGCTTTCAACTTTTTCCCATTCAGTATAATGTTGTCTATGGGTTTGACACAGATGGCATTTATTACCCTAAGGTTTGCCTCTTCTATGCCAATTTTGCTGATGGTTTTAATCACAATGGGATGCTGGATTTTGTCAAATGCTTTTTCTGCATCTATTGAGAAGATGGTGTGATTTTGTTTTTAATTCTGTTTATGTGGTGTATCACATTTATTGACTTACGTATGTTAAACCATCCCTGCATCCCTAGTATGAAACCCAGTTGATCATGGTGGATTATCTTTTTGATATGCTGTTGGATTTGGTTTGCTTGTATTTTGTTGAGGATTTTTGCATCTATGTTCATAGGGAATATTGGTATGTAGTTTTCTTTTTTTGTTATGTCTCTCCCTAGTTTTGGTACTAGAGTGATACTGACTTCATAGAATGATGTAGGGAGGACTCCCTCTTTATCTTGTGGAATAGTGTCAATAGGATTGGAACCAGTTCTTCCTTGAATGTCTGATAGAATTCAGCTGTAAATCCATCTGGTCCTGGACTTTTTTGGCTGGTAATTTTTTAATTACCATTTCAATCTTGGTGCTTGTTATTGGTCTGTTCAGAGTTTCTATATCTTCCTCATTTAACCTTGGAGGGTGGTATATTTCCAGGAATTTTTTCATCTCCTCTAGGTTTTCTAGTTTATGTGTGTAAAGGTGTTCACAGTAGTCTTCAATAATTTTTTGTATTTCTGTGGTATCAATTGTAATATCTCCCGTTTCGTTTCCAATTGAGCTTATTTGGATATTCTCTCTTCTTTTCCTGGTTAACGTCAAGAAAGGTCTATGAATTTTATTTAGCTTTTGAAAGAACAAGATTTTTGCTTCATTTATCTTTTGTATTTTGTTTGTTTGTTTGTTTCAATTTCATTTAGTTCTGCGCTGATCTTCATTCTTTTCTTCTGCTGGGTTTGGGTTTGGATTGTTCTTGAATAAAATCTATATTCTGCAGTTTTTGGGTAGAATGTTCAGTAAATATCTGTTAAGTCCATTTGTTATAGGGTCTAGTTTAAGTCTACTGTTTCTTTGTAGACTTTCTGTCTGTATGACCCGCGTAGTGCTGTCAATAGAGTATTAAATCCCCTACTATTATTGTGTTGCCACTTATCTTATTTCTTAGGTCTAGTAGTAATTGTGTTATAAATTTGAGAGCTCTAGTGTCAGGTGCATATATATTTAGGATTGTGATATTTTCCTGTTGTACTCGTCTTTTATCATTATAAAACATCCCTCTTTGTCTTTTTTAACTGCTGTTGCTTTAAAGTTTGCTTTGTCTGATGTAAGAATAGCTACTCCTGCTTGCTTTTGGTGTCCATTTGCATGGAATATCTTTTTCCGCCCCTTTACCTTAAGTTTATGTGAGTCCTAATGTGTCAGGTGAGTCTCCTGAAGACAGCAGAAACTTGGTTGGTGAATTCTTATCCATTCTGTCATTCTGTATCTTTTAAGTGGAGCATTTAAGCCACTTACATTCAATGTTAGTATTGAGATGTGAGGTACTACTCTATTCATCGTGCTATTTGCTGCCTGAATACCTTGGTTTTTTCTTCATTGTGTTGTTAGTTAGAACCTGTGAGGTTTATGCTTTAAGGAGGTCCTATTTTGGTGTATTTTGAGGATTCGTTTCAAGATTTAGAGCTCCTTTGAGCAGTTCTTGTAGTGCTGGCTTGGTAGTAGCGAAATCTTTCAACATTTGTTTGTCTGGAAAAGACTGTAGACCATATCTTTCCTTAATTTATGAAACTTAGTCTTGCTAGACACAAAATTCTCGGCTGATAATTGTTTTATTTAAGGAGAATAAAAATAGGACCCCAATCCCTTCTAGCTTATAGGGTTTCTGCTGAGACATCTGCTGTTAATCTCATAGGTTTTCCTTTATAGGTTACCTGATACTTTTGCCTCACACCTCTTAAGATTCTTTCCTTCATGTTGACTTTAGATAATCTGATGACTATGTGTCTAGGCAATGATCTTTTTGTGATGAATTTCCAGGTGGTTCTTTGAGCTTCTTGTACTGGACATCTAGATCTCTAGCAAGGCCAGGTAAGTTTTCCTCCATTGTTCTCTAAAATATGTTTTCCAGACTTTTAGATTTCTCTTTTTCTTTAAGAACACCAATCATTCTTAGGTTTGGGCATTAACACAGTTCCATACTTCTTGGAGGCTTTGTTCATTTTTTATTATTATTCTTTGTTCTTTTTTCTTTGTTTTTGATGGATTGGGTTAATTCAAAAGCCTTATCTTTGAGCTCTGAAGTTCTTTCTTCTTGTTGTTCAATTCTATTGCTGAGATTTTTCAGTGCATTTCGCATTTCTCTAAGTGTGTCCTTGATTTCTAGAAGTTGAGAAATTTTTTTATTTATGCTAACTATTTCACTGAAGATTTTTCCTTTCATACCCTGTATTATGTTTTTCATTTTTTTAAGTTGGACTTCACGTTTCTCTGATGCCTTCTTAATTAGCTTAATAATCAACCTTCTGAATTCTTTTTCTGGCAATTCAGAGATTTTGTCTTGGTTTGGATCCACTGCTGATAAGCTGGTGTGATCTTTTAGGGGTAATCAAGAACCTTGTTTTGTCATATTACTCGAATGTTTTTCTGATTCCTTCTCATTTCGGTAGACTAGGTCAGATGCAGAACTCAAGGGCTGCTGTTCAGATTCTTTTGTCCCATGGGATGCTCCCTTGATGCGGTGGTTTCCCCTTTCCCCTAGGAATAGAGCTTCCTGAGAGCCAAACTGCAGTGACTATTTTTGCTCTTCTGGGTCTAGCCACCCAGTGGAGCTACCAGGTGGTACTGGGGAGTGTCTGCAAAGAGCCCTGTGATGTGATCTGTCTTCAGGTCTTTCAGCCATGGATACCAGCACCTGCTCCGGTGGAGGTAGCAGGGGAGTGAAGAAGATTCTGTGAGTCTTGGTTGTATTTTTGTTTAGTGCACCAGTTTTGTGTTGGTTGGCCTCCAGACAGAAGGTGGTGCTTTCAAGAACGCATCAGCTGTGGTCCTACAGGGAGGATGCAAACTTGCCTTAGGGATGCCTGGTTTAGTATTCAGGTTTCTCAAGTGGTGGACAGGGCCATAGAGCTCCCAAGAGATTATGTCCTTTGTCTTCAGCTACCAGAGTGGGTAGAGAAAGACTATCAGGTTGGGGCAGGATTGGGTATGTCTGAGCTCAGAGTCTCCCTAGCTGAGGCTTGCTATGTGACTGCTGTGGGGGATGGGGTTGTGGTTCCCAAGTCAATGGACTTACATTCCCAGTGGTATTATGGCTGCCTCTGCTGAGTCATACAGGTCCCCGGGGAAGTTGGGGAAAGCCAGTAGTCACAGGCCTCACCCCACTTCCATACAGCCAGCAGTCCTAAAGGCTGGTCTTACTCTCACCATGCCCCACTAACAGCACGGAGTCTATTTCCAGGGAGCCAGTGACCAGGGCTGAGAACTTGCCTCAGACCACCACCTATGAAAGCAAGCTGAGTCAGTTTTTTGGCATATCAGGGAGCCTGCAGCAGCAATTCAGTTCCTTCAAAGGGTTTGTAGATTCTCTTGCCTTTCCTGTTATGTTCCTGTGGTAGTTCTTGGAGCAAAAGTTCATGATGTGAGTCTTCACATGCTGCTCTGTCTGTCTGAGCAGGAGCTGCAAGCTAGTCCTGCCTCCTACTCACCATCTTAATCTCCACAACACCATCTCCCGCAAAAATTTTTGCATTCAGACTTTACATTCTGCACAATCAGGAATGTACAATTAGAAATGTCTTCTTAGGATTTGGACATGAGACTGATAAATCTAAAGCAAAGTATACACATACACACATCCTATTTTAGTTCATACAATTTGTAACAAAAGTTTCATTTATAAGATAACCTTATTTTAAGGTGGCCATTAAATGTTTTGAGTTATATATGAAATTAAATATGAAACATCCATAAAATCTACTTCCAAAAGAAATCCATTGTTACCCAACATAAGCAGCAGATAGAACATACTCAATAGAAGTCTGATTAATCAAATCAACCTTACAAGAATATCTTTTAAACAAATTTTATCCTCCTATCTGACGTGAATATCAAAGTAAAATGCTATATTAAATAAAATGGTAATCTGGATAGCGTAAACCTCAAAGAAGCACAATACATCCATTTAAATAAGAGGATTTAAATCCTAATTCAATTTAATACCTTGAGCAGAATATTTAGACTTACTTAGCACAAGCCAATTGCTTTACAATCTTTGAATTTATTCTCAGAATGCATTAAATTAAATCTGCCATTTTCTTGTGGAATATTCTCTTTTTTCTAATAGATACTTTGCAACATTTGGCTTTTTATTTAACAGACATTAGATTAAATAGTGTCTCTCTTCATATAATTCGAGTCATCTGATTTTTGTTTGTAGTCTAGCCATCATAAATACATTAATTCATTCTACAAATATTTGTCTCATGTTTACTATGTACAAGGCATTTGGTTTCAAAATGAGAAGTTACTGAAATACAAGTTAATGAAACCAAGATCTACTGTTTGGTCAATAATTAGAAGAGATATTGTTAATGAGTGATTTGAAAGACTCAGTAAAGGCACCCTGACTAGATTTAAAAAACAAAACAAAACTGTAAACATGTTGCTACTGGAAGCATCTAAGGTGTGTTTACATGAGTATACCTGAAAGAGTGGAAGATGGAATTTTACAAAACAGAAGAGATTAGAAGAAATTTTACATATAAATTATTATTAACAGATAATAAACTAATTAAAGTCATAATTACACAGGTTTCTTATTTTTGCAATGTGTCAAATAAAAAGAGTTTATCCTAGGCACTAGATAAATAATTTTGAGTAAATGAATTAAAGTGAAATGTGTAAAGGTTTTGAGATGTTATATGATGTGTATGTACTTTTCCCAATTTGAAAAATTATCAAAATAACATTTCTTTTGTGATTCCAGGCAAACTACATTAACTTGAAGTGGAATGGTTACGATCAGAGGTATAACGCCAGAGAGATTGACAGGGATCACAGTGTGCCCTCTTTGAGTAATTACTGACTGAGCCTCAGTTGCTTCAACTGTAAATAGGAATTAGAAACAATCATGTATACTTCTAGTGTTTTTATTAGAATGAATGAAATGATGCTTTAAGCCTGGTATAAAGTACATGTTTAATAGTTTCTATGTATAACTCAAAGAAAGAACATCAAATTTTGAAGATATTATGAGATCTCTTCAGTCTTTATCTTCCCAAGATATGGGAATTTTTACCAATAAAAGAGACTTTCTCACAACTTTCTAACAAAAAAGAATAAATATTATCTTCATATAAAATATTTTCAGAAAACATAACTTTTAAAAAAGTATTAATTCTCATACAAAATTAATATGAAATAAAACCATAAGGCCCTCATATGAAAGAGAAAAGTAAAGATTTCTGTGATGTTGACTAAATATAATTATTGAGTTTTGATAATTTTCCTTGGTTTACATGGAAGTATTAGAATTGGGTTTCCTAAAGAAGTGAGTTTAATAATATAGATATGTCCTTGACTGAGTTTAGGGGGTCAAGTAATTCAGTCAAACTGTAAACACAATTTTATTTGCATATGCACCTACATGCTTTTTTCAGATGAAAAGTTCCAGGGGTTTATAAACTACAAAAGGTCAAGTATTCCAACTCCAAAAGTGTTGATATAAATTAAAACTCTTTGGTGTAGAACAATGAAGTAGCGCAAACTTGTTTACATAATTTTCATCAATATTTATTTTTAGGCAGGTCAGGTGGTGTGCACCTGTAGTCCCAGCTACTTGGGAGGCTGAGGCAGGAATAGCCACTGCAACTCCAGCCTGGACAACATCACAAGACCTTGTCTCTTAGAAAATAAACAAACAAATCAGTAAAATAAAAATCTGTGTTTACTGTACAAAAATAATGTGTTGTCACAGAAGAATCTATTATATGCAGATTAAGATTTTAGAGTGTTTTCTTCTTTTTGTTTTTTAATCTGAACAACTATAAATAAATTGACGGTCAGGTTTTCTTGCTTTTTTCATTTTGTAATCTGAACCAATATCAATAAGTCAAAGGGGAGTTAAGATACTACATCTTAACTGACAAGTTTGAACAAAGATTTGTTGATTAATTCAGCACTTAACTTTTGAAGTTCAACAAAATTCATGACTTAGAAGTTGTAATAGAACTGTAAGTGTAAACCTTATCATCTGTGACTTTAGCAGAGTACTATTAAAATAATATATTTTCCCTAGAACACGTTTGTCATTATTAACGATACTGTCAAATTATCAACTACTTTAACATAATTATAAGTGCACACTAAAAGTGTCAAAAAGAAAAAGTATTTAAATATCCTCAAGCATTGTGGGGCAGCACTGGATACAGATCTATTGAATATTTAGCGAACTCTTCCAGGAAATAAAATTAATAATACATTAAGCAGTACCTCATTCTTCATTGAATATCACAATTATTTGGTGCAGGACTAGCAAACTGTTCTGATATATAAGTAGGATGATTTTCATTGATATTTAAAGGAATTATTTTCAGTTCTTATTGTATTGCTAAAATAATGTAGATCCAAATATCTCCATTAAATATTAATAATATTTATTAGCTATTTCATGTAAGTATTTCACCGTTGCCACATGCCAAAACCTGAATAATTTCATAATTTTTAATTTTGGTTAATGTCACGTTTACCATCATGCTTGTGGTCATCAAACTATACGATGCTAAATGGTTAATATGTAGAAATGTTTTACATGACATCAAGTGTAACAAAGACTACACCAGGACTTTTCAATCAGGTTTAATAATAACGGGCAAAAATATATTGATTGCTTGTTATATACCAGGCACTATTGTTCAAAACAACATGTACACATATATATCTACATATACCTATATACATAGATATATAGACACATATATCAGCTTACTCATGCTCACTTAAAAGAAATACTGCTAGCCGGGAGTGGTGGCTCACGTCTGCAATCCCAGCACTTTGAAAGGCCAAGGTGGGCAAATTACCTGAGGTCAGGCATTCGAGACCAGCCTGACCAACATGAAGAAACTTCATCCCTACTAGAAATACAAAATTAGCTGGGCGTGGGGGTGCATGCCTGTAATCCCAGCTACTCGGGGGCTGAGGCAGGAGAATCGCTTGAACTTGAGAGGCCAAAGCTGCAGTGAGCCTAGATCGTGCCATTGCACTCCAGCCTGGGCAACAAGAGTGAAACTCTGTCTCCAAAAAAAAAGAAAGAAATACTGCTTTATATGTAGTATAATCCTCACTCATAGTCGAAAAAGTTAGCTTTGCAGGTTGCATATTTTTGTTTGTATGTGTGTTTTGTGAATACTTTTTTCTTTGTGCCCTTAGTTTCCAACTGATGTACTCACTGTCAGAACTGACAAATTGAAAACTCTGTAAACCTGTTTTTGACTTGAAAAGTGAGGGATGTTTTCATATACCTCACATAGTAGTCAGAATATAATGTATGTTATCATTATATCAGTTATGACTGGGAGGAAAACAGGTGTTTGTATTTTATATAGTTAAAAATCTTTATTCAAAAATTATTTAAGAAAAAATATTCTCCTAGTTAAGTGTGAGATGTCTAAAATGACTCTGTTAGTTTTAACAAAAAACTTAATAAGAAAGATTTGTGTTTAATGTATTCTTAAAGACTGTAATTTACAACATTTAAGTGAAAATTAAATAGATGTATTATTGTTGTAAACTGCAAATTATGCAATAAACATGATAAGGTATAAGCATTTTTCTTTAATGAAATCAAAGCCTGACAGTAAGAAATGCATCCTTAATGCACTTAGCATTGATCACATATTCACTGAAATACTTATCCTTTGGGGGAAAAAAAGGAAAAGGTGAATTTTATCATCAACATGCTCTTGGATAAAACAAAACTATTAATATTTAATTGTCAATTTCTGTTTTCTTTTTTTTTCTGCACATTGTCTAGTAGCTTAGGAATGGTATTTAAAGCTTGAAACATTTACAGTTTTAGTCCTTAGGAAATGTAAATATATAATCATCAAACCTATGTGTAAAGTCTCATTTTTATAAAGTTAAAATACATATTAATCATAGTTAGGAAAAGTATAATACTCTGGAGAAATTTATGCAAAAATCCATTCTCTCACCCAACAAGCGTTTATTAAACAAGTACTAGGCACAGGTGTCTGTTTCCCAGTGGCATAATCTGTTTCTGGGAGAATTTCAGAATTAGACCTTTTTTTAGTCCTAAGGGCTTTACAAAAAAGTTACTACTAAATACAGCAAGTTTACAAAATCAATATAAAAAAATCAATTGTATTCGTATATACTTTGAACAACCTGAAAATGTAATTAAGAAACAACTTATAATTTAAAAGGATAAAACATTTCAGAATAAATTTAACAGAAGTATAAGACCCATAAACTGAAAATTATAAAGCACTGCTGAGAGAAATTAAAGATCTAAAATAAGGTGAGATATATGTATATATATATTTATATATATGAAGTTATATAATAAGGTGAGATATGCCATTTTCATGGATTTTAATGGATACAAGACTCAATATTGTTAAGATGTCATTCTCCTCAGGCTGATCTACAAGTTCAACAGAATCTCTGTCAAAATCCCAGCAAACATTATTGTAAAAATTAACAAGCTAATTCTAAATTTTATATGGAATGATAAAAAATCTGGAATAAATTTTGAAAAAGAAAGTCAAAGGTGGAGGATTTTAAAATTTAATATAAAGCTACAGTAATCAAGTAACATTGTGCTATTTTTATAAAGACAGACACATGTATGCATGTGCACAACAAAATACAAAATCTAGAAATATACTCACATTATATCAATTTTTTTTATAAAGGTTACTCAGTGAGAACAAGGAATGTCTTTTCAATAAACAATATTGGGATGATTGGATATCTGTATGAAAAAAGCACTTAGAATGTAGTCTCACACCATGTACCAAAAAAGAACTTCAAAATGGATTATATTTTTAAAGGTACAAGCTAAGATTATAAACATCCAGCAGAAATAGGAGAAAATTTGGGGGGCCTGGTATTAAGCAAAGATTTCTTAGATATTATACAAAAGGCATGATCCATCAAAGAAACAAATGGTTAAACTGAGCTTCAGCAAAATTATAAACCTGTGTTTCCAAAAAATGCCATTAAGAAAGTGAAAAGACAAGCCACAGAATGAGAGAAAACATTGGCAACTCATATATCTAAGAAAGCACTTCTGCCTACAATATATCAATAATTCAACTCAATTCAAAATAGCAAAATATCTGAGCATGTATCTTATTGAAGACAATATATAAATGATTAGTGCAAAAAACATTTTCAACATTATTACCCATTATGAAATATAAATTAAAATGAAAATTAAGATACCACTACTCACACTTGAATGACTAAAATAAAGAGACTGACAAACTGAAGTTGTTGAGGGTATGCAAAATTAGAACTCTCAGACACAGCTTGTGGGAATGTAAAATGGTATGTCCACATTGAAAAGCAGTTATCTAGTTATTCAAAAAGTTAAATATAAACTTAGCATACTAGTCAACAATCTCTTTCCAGAAAAAATTAAAACATATATTTTAGACACATTTAAAGACTTAAAGGTGAGTATTTATGGCAGCATTATTCATAATAGCTTTAAACTGGAAACACTTCAAATGGCCATCAACTGGTGAATGGATAAACAAAATGGTATATCCAGACAACGGAATACTATTCGGCAATAAAAAGAAATGAACTATGGTTCATGCAACAACATGGATGAGGCTTTATAATATTACACTGAGTGTAAGAAGTCATGCAAAAAACTGTATTGTATGATTTCATTTTACAATATTTATAGGAAAGGCAAAACTATAGAGACAAAAACTAGTTCCATGGTTGGTTGGGATGGAATCAATAAGTGACTCTCAAACAGGCACAGAGAAACTTTTGGTGAAGTTGGATACATTCTAAAATTAGACTGAAGTAATGGTATACATATATACATACTTATATATAAACACGTATGTATATATGCACGTATATAATAGACACATATATGCATACAATCATACCGGTTTCCTCAAAATTATCAACTTGTAAACTAATAATAGTGAATTTTGTGTTTTATAAACTACACTTCAATAAAACTCTTTTTTTTTTTTTTTTTTTTTTTTTTTTTTTTTTTTTTTTTTTTTTT
>NW_016805433.1:1747660-1765111 GCF_001698545.2 Rhinopithecus bieti
TTTTGTTTTTGTATTTTTAGTAGAGATGGGGTTTCACCGTGTTAGCCAGGATGGTCTCGATCTCCTGACCTCGTGATCCCCCCGTCTCGGCCTCCCAAAGTGCTGGGATTACAGGCTTGAGCCACCGCGCCCGGCAATAAAACTCTTTAAAATAAAATGGAGACCTTTAAATAATTTGTGTGGAAACCCTTGGAGTATAAAAATGAAGAAGTATGTCTAATCCATTGGAAGACACAAAATTGGTTCATAAAAGTGACTCTCTCTGATTTGTTTTGCAAATTCCCAGCTCTAATAATTTAGTTTATGATACTACAATATTTGACTTAAATTCTGAGATAAAACAAAATTGATTCAAAATGGGAAAATGGGCATAAGATCTGCTCGGTAAAATGTTTCTGTTCCATTTAACAAAGCATATCTTTAAACTGATAGTAGTAGCTGAATTAAAGAACTTCAGTTAAACTTTTCCCCACCCACTATAAGTAATTTCTGATACATTAATTTTATATATGTAATTACCATAAAATAAGATGATTATCTCATATTCTTTACTTCAGGGGATATCTGCATGCTTTTTCTTGGTTAAGAAAACTAGAATTTTTTTCATTACTTGTCCCACATATATACATATGTATGTGTTCAAACATAAAAACAAATATGTATGTATGTGTACAGGCCTGTAATGAATTTGTACATATTACATGTGTTTATATATAAGAATATATTTCCATTGATGTATAAATATAAAGATAGAGCATTATTTTGTATTCACCCAAAAGTACCGCACTATACATTGACAATATAGCACCTTCTGGAAACTCCTCCCAGCAACAGCCCATGTCAAGAAGAAACTCAAGAAAATGATCCAATACTTTGTTTTGCACATATCAGTAGTGTTATATGGCTATAAAAAAAATGTGTTCTGTAAAATTTTTCCAACACACGATAATATCAAGGAATTCATTAATTTTCAGTTAATCTAAAGTTGATTTTCAAATCCAATTAGAACCATGAATTTCCCTTTCTCAAATCAAAAAGAACAATTAAAATATATAAGTAATTTTAAGTCAGATTTGAGACAGCCTCCTCTTTTCAAATACATGTATGATCATATAATCAAGATATCAGTCTATCATTTTCTTTAGGGTTCTACTGAATATTTATTTATTCATTCAGTCAGTCATCAAATACTCAATTAGCATCTGTCAGTATCAGGCACTCTGCTAGGTACCAGTGATAGAAAGGGGAACAGGGACAGGTTCTGCTCTTGAGCAGCCAAAGCAGGTGCTTATGTAAGTCTACCTGAATATTTTGCCAGTTTAAAACATAAGATTCTCAAGATTCATCATAGAATCAGCTTTTGCTATGTTGCATTCTATAACTCTTCTTGAAAATCAGCAATATTAAAGGCTCTGACCCATTCTATAGTAAATAAATCTGTTTTATCTTCTGTATTCCAGTTTCTTAAATTTGTTTTATCTTCTGTATTCCAGTTTCTTAAATTTATTTGACTAGGTAATTTTTTTCAGCCACATAACCCTATTAACATCCATTGAACACACTTTGAAAACACTAAAAGCTTTGTAAATTCCCTGTATAAAATCAATAGCTCTTTTATAAAAGAAAAATAGACGTATCTGGCATTGCTTTCATTTCACAGACACATGCTGATTACAGTATTTGTAAACTGACAAACACTGATTGCTTGATAATGGGCTGTACTATTTTTCCAGCCAGTGCTGAAGTATGGGAGTTATCTTGAACAATCTATAATTTTAAAACTCATTCTTGGCCGGGCGCGGTGGCTCAAGCCTGTAATCCCAGCACTTTGGGAGGCCGAGACGGGCGGATCACGAGGTCAGGAGATCGAGACCATCCTGGCTAACACGGTGAAACCCCGTCTCTACTAAAAAAATACAAAATCTAGCCGGGCGAGGTGGCGGGCGCCTGTGGTCCCAGCTACTCGGGAGGCTGAGGCAGGAGAATGGCGAGAACCCGGGAGGCGGAGCTTGCAGTGAGCTGAGATCCGACCACCGCACTCCAGCCTGGGCGACAGAGCGAGACTCCGTCTCAAAAAAAAAAAGAACTCATTCTTTTATTAAAGATGGGTCTATTTACTTTTTACTATCCCTTAGGTCTATCCTTTGTCCTTTTCCAAAATCAAGGATTATGATACTTTTGTCTCAGGTATTTAGTTAAGTCTTTAATGGCAATGCATCTGGACATATGAATTTGGGTACATTTTGATAAATGTATGATTTTTTTCTTGGTATTACAGGCCTACATCTTTTTAGTATTCTAGTTTGGCTTTCGATTGTTCCTGTCAGTTGTTTACAACTTTATTGCTTTGAAAAGAGAGAATATTCGAGATTATAAAATGTGAAGGAGTAGAATTAAAATGTTTCTTTAAAATGACAGCTATTAGGTACTAGGGAGACAGAAGTAGTACAATAAAGAGAAAGGTGAACTTTAGGGAGTAGACTTTTGGACTTTTGAAGCAACACAGCATAGTGTTTTAGAATGAATCTATAATGAGAGTGTCTGAGTGCCAGCTTAACCAGTACCTATCAGCGTGACTTTGGGCAGGGTTTTTAAACCTCTCAGAACCACAGTTTCTCATCTGTAAAATGGAGGTAATAATGATATTGGGAATTTGCTATTTGTTAAATACTGTTCTGAGTACTTCTAGTTTCACTGGTGTTAGCAACCTATGAAATAGGTAGTAGTACTATTACACTTTTATAGGTAAGGACACTAGAGGGATGTTAAATCCCAAAAAGCAGAGTAGAAAGCTACTATTTTTTGCCTTCTCTGCATTTTTCTAGTTTTTTCTGGTCATCACACCCCCACCACTACTTTGAAAGCTCCACCTTTCCCACTAGTACCCTTCCTTTCCCTGTCCACAGCTGGAGAATTGACCACACAAAAGGTGATCAGATTTTCTCTGAAATTAGATTCCCAAGCCCAGGACACCAGTTGTTGCTACACACAGCCCAGCACCTCTGACTCTTTCTTTTCTAAAGCCTGGATCTTCAGCTGTTCTTCTATTACATGAGTTACCAATTTAATGACATGAGTTAGTAGATATAATTTTTCCATGAATGGCCACACTGTATACTCTGTTGTATACAACTGACATAGACAAAAAAATAATAACCACCAGCTTGGCTAACATTCCAATTCTAGCCCATGAAACCTTAAAATCTGGAAAGATCACTGGCTTTCTGATGAAGCAGTCTCACAAACATGGTCTCAGGAAGTTAAGCACAGAGGCAAGCACTGTACAAATAACGTACAAGGTTTCAGAGGTTTTGTTTTGTTTTGACTTAAAGTATTTCAAAATCCCTGTGGCTATTAAATGATCTATTCCAATCATCATTCACATAAGAAGTAAGAGCTGCTGAAGAAAAAAAAGGCATGGGAAAATATTTGGGGAGTAACAAGCTAAATCACCAACAAAATGGATAAAACACAAGAATAGATCAGTCAGAATAAGTCTGAAAGGATTAAGGGCTCACAGAGAAAAAGCATTTGAAATGTTACTTCAATCGTTTTAAAGTCAGTATAAATATGGTAGGATGTTCTCTTGGGTTTTAAAGGCCAAAATTTTCTAAGGAACTGATAAAGTAATGTTTGCCAAAAAAGTAATTATGCAAGCAGCCAGACTGAAAAGTAGAAATCTTTTTTTATAATTAACTTGAGTCAAAGGGAACATATAATCTCAGACATTTTTCATGATGATACACCAGCAATGTGTGATATAGTTTTATCTATATTTTTATTAAGTCTGTCACTGAACTAATAATAGATATTAATAAGACCTTCTCTATGATCTTCATAAGTCTGTTATTAAACAATACCATACAAAGAAAATTTAAGTCATTAACTAATGTTTATGTACAACTGACATCAGGCTCCAAGAATATGAAACAAAAATCTATTTACAAAAGTGAATTATAATATACATAGTTTTTAAATTGAAGTAATAAACCACACTAAATAACTAAAGTCAAGCACATACAGAAATAGTATAATGGTTCAAGATACATGTAAAATGTTCTTTTCTCCATCAGATTTTTAAATTTAAATCTTTTAAAATTCTGCATTGGGTTAATTAAACATATTTAATATCAAGGCTTCCAACTGTATCTCCTTGAAACTCAACATCATATGAAACTACTTCATGACAGCAGAGAAGTGGCAATCAGAGATTGTTTTCAGGTTGTTTGTTGGTCTCTCCAAGTATTTATCAAGATTCAGCTTAAATAGTGATCTTCACAGAAGACTTTCTTGAGCCATCCTCTCCTCCACAGTAGAGGGTTAACTTCCCCTATTGCACCTCTCAAAACATCCCATACTTCTTCTTTAAAGATATTAAAACAAGAAATTAAACTACTCTGTGTGTGATTATTTGCGTAAGGAACATTTTTATTGCAAGTTTCATGGGGATCCAATTGACTGCTTTATGGCTACATCTGAAGAAGCCAGCACAAAGCCTGACACTTGGGAAGCACTTAGGAAATACAAATCTAAAACAGGAGGGAACAATAGAAGGTATGACATGGGTCAAATCTAGAGAAGGCAAACTTAGAAGACAAAAGGAACACAGGGAGAAAAGAGACCGGGGCCATACTACTGAAATGAGATAACGTATCTCACTGTATGTGAACAAAAAGATTGCTGTTTCAGCTTATTCTGGCTAAATGATTCATGAAGGAACCCTAACCAAAATAAAATAGCAACCCAAGTCTTCTTGGTAAAGAAAATAAAACTATTGCAAAGGCTAAACAAAAGTAGAGATTGTCACTTTAAAAAAATATACTAAATCATTTACCTTCAAAGGCATATGTCAAAATCTTTGGTCATAAAAAACACAGCAGAAAGGAAGTGATACAGGCAAAATGATCTTATATTTGTCACAGTGCAGAAGATTAACTGCTCAAATTTAGTCTATTATTACAAAATCATTTTTAAATAAGATTAAAATATGAGGGTCACAATAATATATTGTTACAGTAAACATGAATTTCATTCTTTTATCTTAAAATTCAAAGTCTGTCTTTCTATTTCAGATTTACTCTTCTTATTAGCATGTTGAGTTGTACTTTGTGAATCAAAGATAATCCAAGAACTCAGCTGTATAATTAGATGCAAACAGCATGATGTGCTAATTTATGCCTTTTAATTAAACAAGATAAATTAAGACTTGAAATACCAATGGAACCAATGGAATAAAAAATAACACAGTGTGTGATGTATTACTATACTGGGTTTACATTTAACCAATTATCTTTCTTTTTACTAAAAATCTATACAGAAATAGAAATACACAGATACTATAAGACTGTCAACAGCCACAGGTCAAATGACCACCTATGTATTACTCAGTATATTATCCTCAATGCTTAGTGGTATGTCTACCATATAGTAGAAACTCAAGAAATATTCATTGGTTGAACAAGTGAATGAACATTTCATATCTAATCTGGGTTCATCTATGAGCAGTGGTCTCTCTGTAAAGCTGTTGGCTTAAACAAAGTCCAAGAATTTAGTTTATATTCTAACTATATTATAACATTTTATTTAGGAAATTGAAAATAGGCCACTGAAGAAGCCCAGATACTGGGAATAATCTGTGATTACAGCAGATCCCCTGAGCCTGATTCTATCTGGACCATGTTCCTCATACTGTCCTATTTCCCAGTGACTGACTCTATGACTTGCTAGAAGAACGAATTATGTCAGAAATAATGTATGTTACAATCAGAGCATTTCTAATCAGCTCCAGAAGAAATCCCATATTTACTCAATAGGCACCCTGACCAGTGAAATGTGGCAGAAGTAGAAAATTCAGGATGCTGGAATCATAGAAAGTACTGTTAAAAACAATCTTAAAAGGCCTCATTAGGTCTACTCTTTCTCACAAGGCAAAAGTGAGATAGTTATTGCAAGCAAATAAAATAAATTGTCACCACCATTTTTACAATGGCAGATATTAGGGGCCCCATTGGTTACAGATATCTTCATAGTTTCCTTCATAACTGAATGAGCAGTATGGAGTTCAGGATAGCTCTTCCACTGAATGCTGGGCTCATAAGCAGGAAGCAGATATACTTGAATAATCAGTTTGGCCCTAATGCAACTAGTATCATTTAATAACCAGTCAGTAATTTATTCTAAGACTCTGTAATTTGAGAGATACTGCTATTAAACTACTTGTGTGCAATGTTCACTACCTTTGATATTTTTTATGTAAAACACCATACATGACTTAAAGTCTCCAACCAACAGCCCAATTAGTTAAGCAAAATTAGGGGTGTCTCTGAGTGTGTGTATGAATATGTGTGTTTCTGAAAAGATAATAAAGATCAGGCCTCTAACTATAGCAGAACTCTAGCATAATTCAGGATAAGACTCTGTTTGATAATAAATTCTAGCAGGTTCTTGGCCTTTATACTCCCGTAAAGAAATTTCTTTGAAACCAGGCCTTTACTTTTACTGGACAAAGTTGAAATATACTATTTTATTTTGCATGACTTTCCAAATAGGCATGATTTTTCAAATCAACCAAAATCTGTTTAGCCATTGACAGAGAGTTCAACATCAGGGAAATACCAGAACCTGTTTTCTTCTCTTTGTTGTGTCATTGTTTTTGAACTGTTGCCAGGTTCTTCCTTGGTCTGAAGGGCCCAAAATTTAATATTATTGCATTTTCCCATCTGTTTTAGGAGAAGTTGAGATGTACACTGCAAATTAAAGTACAGAAAACCAGATTTTTATTTTATATGTTATAGAAATGGTAGATCTGTGCTTTAAAATCAAGTAATTTCCTGAGTGGCAGGCTTTATTTTTCTGAGGTAACACAGTAAAACATAATACAGGAGTAGTATCAATGGGAAAAAATGGTACATCTACAATACATCGTTCCATACGTTAGAGAGGGTTGAGATAGCGTAACAATAGTACTAACTGTAAAATGTTAATAAATCACTTTATTTAATATGAAGTAGAATATGATAAAAAAAAACAGCACTAAACAGTGACTTGATTTTGTTTGCTGGTCTTTTCAAGTGTTTAAGGAATGATACAAGGAGGGTAAAATAGACATAATATCTCAAGTCCTAATCTCAAATTTCTGAGATTAAAAAAAAAAATCATCTAGTTTGGGCAAAAGAAACAAAAACAAAAAAAAAAGCATGCTACAAATCTGTCTGCAGCTGGTTGTAGCACAGAGCTGTTTCAGAAGATGAATTACTTGAGATGATTGGGATTTTAGCTGATGCAGAAACAAGATAAAATGTAATTTGGTGTACCCGCTAAGGCGTTTAAAACCTTTCTAACACATAGGGAATTGCTCTCCTTTTACCAAGAAATGTTACTCCTTTATTTTTTTCTAACTGTAAATAAGTTACATGCTTAGTTTTTTAACTATTTTCATTGCTTACATATGTCATAACTTATTTTTCCATTCTCTTATTAACGGCACTTAGATTATTTCCAAAGTTTTGCTGCTACAGTCGTACTTTTTGTACACATGGGCAAATCTCTCTAAGGCACATATGCGTGTGTGTGTGTATACATATATATGTTCACACATACACCATGTATATATGTGTGTGTATGTCCAGGTATATACATTTTAAAACATATGAAACTGCCATTTTTATAGGTCAAAAACCAAAACGGTAAAAGTCAAGCATCAGCAAGCTCAGGTGGTTCAAACTAGTACTTAGAAGTGGAATTGATGGGCCACTTCGAGACTACTGGACCTTCCCAAATTAATCTCCAAAATGATTTTGCCATTTACATACACATTTAAAATTTCTTTTTATTGTATTTATTTAAGGTATACAGCATGATCTTTTGACATACATAGTAAAATGATTACTACAGTTGAGCAGGCTTCAAAGCGAGCCTCCTACCCTGCACACCCCAACCCCAACATATGCGCTCCTCCCAGACTCGCACCTGGACAACCAAACCCTTGGTGTTCTTCCGCCTCTGAGAGTATTGTTGAGTGTACGGGGCGAGTCTACCTGAATTTGGACCTTTCTACGTTTTGGTGAGGCCTGGACTTTGCCCAAGCTTAGTTCTTTCCAATCCTCCTTTTATAGAACAGAGATGTCTGTCTCTATCTGCAGGAGATTTGGGTTTAAGGGAAAGAAAGAGAAAGAGAAGAATGCCTTCTTCACCTCTGCTTCGGGACAGGAGGTTTGGGTCACAGTCACACAAAGGGCTCAACAGAAAATGTCTGCTTTCTCTGCCTTTGTCTCACAGCAGGAAGGCTGGGTTACAGTGCTGACAGTAAAGCACCACAGTTTTCACTCCTTTTCACCTAAAATTATATAGCGTGCTTTAAAAATTGCAGCTGCTTCTTATTGCTTTTAATTTGGACTTGCCTTTTAATCAGTGACCAATTCTTGTTAGTGCCAAACAGAAAGATGCATGAAAGTGAATTCTCTCATTCTGAAATTGAGAGACATTTGCTCTCTCTGGCCCATTCAGATGTTTTAAGTGACTGGAGAATATCCAGAAATGCCATGACGTTTGTCCGTGATGCTCATAACAAAACATCATGTTGTATACCTTAAATAAATACAAAATAAATTTAAATATATATAGGGCAAAACCATTTTGGAGATTAGCTTGATAAAATTCAGTAATCCTAAGGTCACCCCTCAATTCCACTCCTAAAATGTTACTCTAAGGTGCCCAAAAAGCATCACTTTGCCTGATACAGTGTTCTGGCCTTGGTCACTTTTTGAAAAGGAAATTCTAAAATTTATGAGAAACTCTTCCTCAAAACTGATCTTTCCGTTAAGGTACAACCCCCTCTTGGAAACACTACCTGGTTTTATGTATAACACCTATGGAGCTCCCATCTTGCAAATAACCTAGGTAAATGAAACGTTACTTGATATGACCACAAAATGCAATATCCAAGAATAAGGGTCTTTTGAAATTCCAAAATTAATATATTTGCACACACAAATAGGAAAAGCAGGTTTAAGAACACAATGGGATGGGAGGACCACTTTCTATTGGTCCTGGCTAATATCTGAAAAGAAGAGATTTGAAAGTATTTTATTTTTAGAGAGAGCTCTCCATGAATTCCCCAAGAAAGCCCTTAAATGCTCAAACTGCCTACTTGATGGAAAGGCACTCCAGCCTTCTCCAAGTCTTTTTCAGTCCCTTAGAGATGTAAATCTCACCCTCTTACCCTGTCTTTGAAGTATTAACATCCAGGGAATTAAGTAAGCAGAATTCCAGCCGAGGTATAATTTGAAACAGTTAAAGTTCTTTGGACCTACCACAAAATTCTATTTCTCAACGGACACCTTTAGTTCAGAAGAAAAAGAATCATAAGATTTAAATTATTCATTTTGAATTATTTGTGTGACTCTCAACCTTTTGTAATTCCTTTCTTCCCCCATCGGCAGCTTCTATTTTGTGTTTCACTGTCTCTTTTAATCTCCCATCCGGCCTTTGTGGGTAGATGGCCAGCTGAGAAGCTGAGATCCTAGAAGACATGGTGTGACAGATGTGGGTTTCACCCAACTTGTAGTGAACAAAACTTTCCTTTTTTTAAAGCTGTTCTTGGGAGGGGTCAGGATCTTGGAAGGGCTACAAATGTTTGCCCCTTTTTTAGAGACCTTGGGTAAAGCCATAACAAACTTAATCGTTTTGGTATTATATATGCTTATTTGTGTTGGTTTTTAGTCATTTATTCAGGTATGCCTTTGACTTAAAATTTTGGTTTATATTTAGAAGGTAATAGAAACTTTTTTGTTGCTTTGTTTGTTTAGCCTACTCTTCTAAGCTAAATAAATCCATATACTCAGAAAGAAAGGACCCAGTTTATTTAAAGAAAAATTTTAGAGACAAATGGCTTTAAACAATGATTACCCTAGACCTGTAATAAACAAACATGCCCCATGTCAAAAATTCCTTCTTAGTGTAAATTTCAGAAAGGAAAAGCCAAGACACAGTAATGCTTGTTATTTGCCCAGCTAAAACCTGACAAAAATATTTTTTAAGAGCTTTATCATCAAAAGTCGACTTAAAAGTTGACATTTAGGCTGTATATGTACACATAGATTTTTGAGGCCTCTGTTCTATGGAAGCTTCTCAGTCTATTGAATTGCTTTCTTCTTAAGCCACTGATAATTCTGTGCGCTCCTTCTGTTTCTCCTCTTGATATGATTTTTGCCAAGAATAATGTAAAACTTCATTGGTTTTTCAGAAGACAAAATCTCAAACAGGCTTCTCCAAGACTTCTTTCATTTCCTTCTAGCTGTCCATCCTTCCTCTTGCCACCTTCGATACCACATGAGGGGACCTAAAGAAATCTTCTAACATCCCGGGGACCTCTTAAAGACAACAGAAAAGGTGAACAGACTTTCCTCTTTTTGGGGGGACGTCTGTTTGACCTCATGGAGCCCCGAGAATTGTGGGTGGACAGGTGCCTCTCAGGTATAAAGTTCTACTTTCTTTTACATTGAACCCCATGATCTCTTCAGCTTTTAGATGAATACATGCGTATGTGTGTATATGTTGTCTCTGTATGTGTGCATATGTCCATACATGTGTTTATATATTGTCTACATGGTACCAAATTAACTTAAAGATAAATTTGTGCTCATACAAGTAATAGGTAAGCTCAAATATTTTTCAAGTTCATGTGACTTGAATAGATCTTTTGGCAAATAAGACTAGTTTAATATTGTTGATTTAATAAAAAACTACTATGTTTCTGAGTTATTAGCAAAATACACATGTATTTAACTTTAAGGTTCTTGCTTTTATGATACTTGCCAAACACAGTAACATAAAAATGATTAATAGGAAATGTAACTTGAGACGATTAGGTTTATCTAATTCTTCAGGAAATTTTCCAAATATAATTGTTAAGAATGAATAAATTCAGTAAATGTAAATAGGATAAAATTTATAAATGAACTTTTAATAGTTATTATATTTTATAATACATCTACTTTAAAGATTTCTCATATCTTTTTTTGCCAAATAAGGTTTCCCAAATCTTTTTGGTAACTATACCATTAGAATTTTGCTAAACTAATTTAAATGAATGATATTCACTGAACATCTAAATCATTTCCAAATAAGATATGAAGCTAAGACAGTAATTACTAAATATGAGTTTAAGTTTATATAGTTTTAGTTTTTTATTTCAGATACACAAAAGATATTTAGATCTGTTAGTAAATATGTCCTGCTCCACACTGAAAAACTGCTCCACTAGAAAGCTTTTATTTCTAAAATTTAAAAAATATGTATTTATAAACTCATAAAGTATGTGACTAAGAGTTAAAAACTGCTTGCTTCTTAGGTTTTCTACATGAATTTAGGTTATTAAAAGTTACAATGCTAACTACTATATGAAACTAAAGCTAGACATAGGAAGTAAAACAATTCTGTATATAGAACATACGAGGAATTTAAGACACGTTTTATCAAGGAGTTTATAGAGTATAAGAATATATTTTTGTTGAAAAAAAGAGTGATTTTGTCTAGATTACAGATTATTTGAAGATTGTCCAGTCCGCAACAATCGAAAGGGAAATAAAGTGTCATAAACGTTAATGGACATAGAAAGTTGCGGAAAAGAAAGATAATAAGAAAAATTGCAAGAAGTTATAAAAGATTTATGAAAATCCTAATCCTGTTGGGTCAAAGTGAATCTGGATTAGATGGAATATGTTTATGAGTTTTACTAAAATTAGCTTTTCAGGTTAATAATACACTATTATAAGAGTAAAACTTGTTTTCTCTTTGAAAAGATTTTGATGAAGTATTAATAAGAGATAACCAAAGACTTTTTTTCACCTTTTGAGTAAACTACAAAAGAAAAAGGAAATGACCAAATTTCTTTGTTAACAGCATCTTTCATCATTGCCATTTTATGTCTTGTGCTATTCCTTCTAGAGGAGTTCCTTCTAAGCTGCACAGTAACCAAGGAACCCATTTCCAGGTCATGTAATTCAATCTATTTGTAATATATGACTGATTTTTAAGCATTCCCATTGTGCATACTACCCTCAATCTCCCAGACTGTGGGAACACACAAAAGGGGTAATGAAAAATCAATTAACAAAGCTTACTGAAAGTTGTAACCTTCCCTGGCTGTTTCTTCCATTAGAATTGCGTAATTTACCTTCTATCCCATTTGGGAAACATCCACATTCTCCCTTTAAAATAATAATAGGAAAGCCTATGTGGCTGATTGAAGGAGCCTACAAACCAACTCTCCTAAAAGGTAATGTTCTTCATTATTGCCAAGGCCATATCAAGCTGTTAAAAAAACAATAATAATTAAAGATTTTTAAAACACTGAGCTCTTGGGAGACAAAGACATCAAAGATCATGGCCTCCAACCTGGATATTTTGTTTATTGGAAACACCATCAAATAAAAGATTCCTTCCAACCCCATTGGAAGGGGGCTATATCAGGTACTGTTGACCAGTCTTTGTGACACTAAACTGAACGGCAGCGTCTCTTAGAATATTTGGTCATTCCTCTATCTACATATAGCTCTGAAGAAATCCAACACTAAACTATTTCCCTCAAACTTTTCTTGAGGCCTGGCTGCCCATCTATTTAAGACTGAGATTCTATTTGGGGGAAACCTGCTAAGTATCTGCCTGCCCTTAATTCTGCCTAACAAGATAGCTCCATACATTTCATTGGGAGAATGCTTTTGCCTTGGTGAGGTGTTGCTTTCCCCGAGCATATACGTGGAAATATTCCTATAAATGTAGGATATATTGCTAATGAAACAGCTTGCCTCAATTGCAGCTCAACAAATAGCTATGGATTCCCTGGTTAAGGTTGTACTAGACAATTGCATTGCTATAGATTATATATGAGTTGAAGAAGGAGGTATATGTATAATGGCAAATACCTCTTGTTATGTATACATAAATACTTCCCATGAAGTAGAAACTCATCTAGGAAAAATTAGAAAAGAAGCCACTTTGTTACAAGCCTCTAGAGAAGAACTGGGATATAACTTTTTTCATGATGTTTTTAGTTGGCTCCCTAATGGAATAGGTTATTTTTTGTTCTAGAAAACAAATTTCTTTTTATTACAATTTTTTATGCATTTTATTTCTACTATTTCGATTATTAAAACTGTGTATCTCTCATTGTTTTACTTCTTCTGCGAAAACTAAAACCACAGCATTCTGAAGACTAGAGATGATTCAACAAGTAACAGCAGCCTTGTAAATTAAAGTCTTGGCTGAGGTCTCATTTCTGCCACTCTGTGATGTCATCCCAACTCAGCTTTGGGGCACTGTTAAAATTTCTCACTGAGATGTCTCCTCCTCCCCACCAACGTAGGACAAGACCATCCAAGAATGAGCCTTCCCAGAGATGAAGGCAACTTGACATTCAGATTTTGCTCATCAATGCTTTTGAGAAAAAAGATTTTGATCAAAAAGGGGAAATGAGAAAGAAGAAAACTTTTGATCTGAGGAATATAAACTTCCTCTAAATTATCAGGCTCAGACAGGCATAGGAATGAGACAGCAATCACATCCTTCCTACTTCCCCCCTTGAAATAAGCAATCCTCTCTAGAAGCTGCTTGCTATGTAAACTCCTATATAGCCAATCACTAGTCAATGTCATTTCCGCAAACCAATGAGAATTTCTGACAAATAACTTTGTATCAGCCCACTCCTCATACTTCTCTTTGCCTTTAAAAACCTGCTTATAACAAAAGTTGAATGGAGCTCATATCCAAGGTTATTTGGGTGCGAGTCTTAAGAGTAACTGCCCTCATTTCGGCTCCAGTAAACTCTTTTAAATTATATTTTGTGTCTCAGCTTCTTCCTTTAGGTTGAGGCATTTAAATAAATTAACATATCTATCACCTTTCATAGCTACATTTTGTGTGTGTGATAACAGCACATAAAATCTACTTTCTCAGCAAATTTTCAGTATATCATATTATTAACTTTAGTATTCATGCTGTACTTGAGATTCTAGACTTATTCGTTGTATTGAACTGCCATTTGGGACAACATGGATTAAACTGGCAGATATTATGCTAAATAAGCAAAAACACAAAGAGAAAAATACTGTATGATATCACTTATATGCATAATCCTTTAAAAATGTCAAATAAATAGGAAGAGAGAGTAGCATGATGGTTACCAGGGGTGGGGAAGGGATGGAAATGGAGAGAAGTAGGTGAAAAGATATCAATTTATATTT
Organism: Rhinopithecus bieti; assembly: GCF_001698545.2. Taxonomy (NCBI): domain Eukaryota; kingdom Metazoa; phylum Chordata; class Mammalia; order Primates; family Cercopithecidae; genus Rhinopithecus; species Rhinopithecus bieti. The sequence continues at coordinate 1,761,901 of NW_016805433.1, forward strand.
TATCTAGATGAATATTTAAATAAAGTTTTGCTTTATTCAATTCTTCTCTGCAAAATGATTACTCTTCCTCAATTCACCAAGAAATTGCTTCCTCCTGTGTGTTGCACCACAACTGACACACACACTCTCTCTCCCTCTCTCTGCTGTATGTCTCTGTGATTAGATTTCTAAATGCATCATTTCTTTTTTACAGTACACTTGGCAATTACAATCTTCTACTTTTCTAGAAGTTTAACACCATAATTTTGTTAAAGGGAACAAAGAAACTACATCTGTATAACAGAGGAGATGTCTGATGTAAGAATCATCAACAAGTCTTAATCTCTAAGATCTGGATCTTAGAATGTGCCTGATGATCTGAAAGACATACAAGTCTCTGTCTGCAGTCATTCCCTACGCCATGGAGATTGCCCTAAACTCTTCTCCAAAACTAGTACCCCCCTTTTGACAGCTCAGGCTGAATGTTTCTCCTTGTCAAAATCCTTTTAGGCCTCCAGTCAGATTTGAGTCTCTGCTTCTTCTGTGCCATCAGAGCAACTGTGCATGTGATACATTTCTGTGTAAGCAAATGTATTCCTCACATTTGAAGCACAAGGTTATTATTTTTCCTTTGTGCTTCTCCAGGCACCTAATGTCTGTCTCTTCCATTGCTTGTAACCACTTCTCAGTAGACTGTATGTTCATATACCAGCTTCCCTTTTACCTGTGGTTCCTTTGTCTTTCTATAGCCAACACTGAGCACCGTCATACTTAAAAGACAAATAATAAATGTGTGTACCTTAATTATTCTCCTTCACATCAACTTTGCAGCATGAGCCAACCACTGTTCTAACATGTGAGTGACATCAATTTTAATGAACAAAGTAGAAAAATCTCTGCTCTCATACAATTTACATTCTGGTTAGAGGAGATGGCTGATAAATAAACCAGTGAATATATAATGTCTCAGATCATAATGAGTGCTATAGAGAAAAACAAAATGTGCTGAATAAATTAATGAAGTTTCTGCTTCATTGTTCCACCACAGATTATGAATTACATAAGAGCAAAGAGTGGGTCTATTTTGGTCATTTCTGAATCAGCAGCACCTAGACAAGTACACCTGACTAAATTGTTGGCTAAGTTAATCAATGAAAGATATTCATGTAGTCCTTTAAACATATAAGATGAGGATAGAAAAATTTTAAAAATCTGTTTACAGATTCTAGATTTATTGGGAATCCAAATCCAAATGGAGATAGTCCGGCTACCTCAAACATAATCTCAACAGGCATTTTGCCTGCATCTAACTCTGTAGTTCAAAATGAGTATGTTCTGTGCCCATCTCTAATTGTCAACGTGTAAAATATTTTGGCCATATATACATACTGTTACCCCTATGTTCTTTAAATAGAACCTTGACCATGCTCTGTGGAATAGAGTGGAGGTAAAAAAAAAAAAAAAAAAAAAAAAAAAAAAAAAAACATACCATGGTTCCAAATAAATACTGCATTCTTCCTAGAAAATGTTTAAACATTGTCTCTTAAGTGCATTAGAAAGCACATTTAAGGCAAATAGTTATACTCTAATAGTGACTTGATGTAAAGAATTAACAAATTCATATGATATCGATGACCTGGCCATTACAGACAATGCAATATCACTATGACGGTGACACTATAAGTATTACTGATTTTATTGTTTAGAGAATTGTAATCTATTCAAGTACAATGACAAAACAATTATTATATAAACTGTCACAAATTCAAAAATAGTATATGAATCCTCTCAAGTTGTTCCATTCTCCAATCACCCCAATATTCAGATTAGGTGCTTAGTAGATGAGAGAATTGCACTTTGTGCAGTAAATCTGTAGGTTTTTCTGAAAGACTTGCATACTTACTACATACATGAGACTATGACTTCTCATAGAAAGCAGATGCAGCACTGCTTCGCTGGATGGGGCAGTAAAGGAGATGAGATGCAAAGAATAGAAGAGGTATGAGAAAGTAGTAAACTGACAATAAGCACACTGCATGAATTTCTAGTCTTCAACAAAAACAATGATGAAGTAAAGCAAAGCCTATCTTTCTTGAGGGTGGTAAGATCTACAAAGAGAAATCCCAATATTTTGTTCTTTGTTTTCAAACAAAGCAGGGGGGAACCATTCCCTCATAATTCCCAGAATGAGACTGCGTTATGAAGTGAAGTTCGACAATTCAAAAAATTATTCAAAGATTCTAGTTTTTAATTAATGCATCTAATTAGAACATGACATTAATTTTCCTCATAAGACTTAGCTACACTATGTTTCTCAATTAATGATCAATTGCTAAAGAAATCCCTATAGACAAGAAACATTATGTTCTATGCTCTGGTGCACAAATAAGATGGCAAATGCCATCAAAGCACACCACAAAGGTTGCTTTATGATGCATCAAATATTGTCTGTTGAGAACCTTTGACTTGTTAATTAAAATGTCAATTAATTCAGAAATTTTCTATGACACTAGTCAAATAAGGAAACACTACTTAAAAGCATGACTGCCATATCACAGTACCATTTAAAAAGTAATTACCTTTGGAACTATGGCTAGCATACATCAGTTTCTTAATAGAACACATAACATTGTGAAACATAATGTAATACATTTAAAATAAGAATACTGACTGAACTATTACATTAGGCATTTAGAAGATATTTGTGAGAGGCAGCATTTAGCATAGACTCAGGAATTAGCTTAGATGTAAATTCAAAAGCTGTACTTGCTAAGCTATTTAAAGAGGAGCCTATTTTTATACCTCATTTCCACTTCCGTAAAATGGGGATAATAATAATGCCTACTCCATGGGCTGAATATGAGGATTAAATAAGTTAATATTTATAAAGTGTTTAGGACAATTACTTGTACATAGCAGCTGCTTATATACCTATATGATAAAATAACTTTAAAATACGTATCTTTGAAACATTTATATTTTGTTTCAATATTAGAAATTATGTTCAGCTTGGCCTTGAAGACAAAAAAGTGTAAAATTTCTGCAATTTTCCTGATCATGGTGATATTTTTCCCCTAATACTATAATAAACACTTAATCTTTAAAATTGCAAGTAAAGTTTCATAAATAATTTTTACACCTCAGTGATGGGTTTGCAAATGCTATGGTCAATTTTTTGCTATGGACCATAACAAATTGCTATGGTCATTTTTTTTTTTTTTTTTTTTTTTTT
>NW_016805433.1:1768079-1770012 GCF_001698545.2 Rhinopithecus bieti
AAAAAAAAAAAAAAAAAAAAAAAAAAAAAAAAAAAAAAAAAACAATGAGAGATTTGCCAAGGTGATTGGAAACAAGATTAAAATACACACAAAAATATAAAAAATGGAAATGGAAATATTCCATTTACGTTAGCGATAAATTTATTAGACATCTACCAATCATTTTAACGAGAGAAGGTAGGATTCAAGAAATAAAACACCAAACTATTTTGAAGAATATAAAATAAGATCTGAACAATTAGAAACACATTTTATATTCTAATATGGGAAAATTTAACATGAAAATGTTACATTGTCCAAAATAAATACAAGAATTTGATGCAGTTTTAATTAGCATTCTAATAATACATTTTCCAAATAAAGTGAGTATATTTTAACACTCTTTCCAAAAGAAGTGGTAAATAAAAAAGTGATCTCGCAAACTACTCGGTCAGTAATATTATAGCGTATGGTTGAAATGTCTCAAGTTTGAACTTCATATTTACAAGAAGAATTATCTAATACTTTAAAAATAACTTCATTGCTAACAATTATTTACTGTTACCAACTTCAATGCTAACATAAAATATTATGTTTTTGGATTTAAATGGGTTTTGTTTCTCCTTTAAATATTTTAAGTGAGTTATTTAATATTTTGAAACTGCCTGAGATCTTTTAGATTGTATTTCTGGCATAAGTGTCAATACAATATACAGTTCTTTAATGAATAACTTTATGAATCTCATCGGAATGTTCATTTTAAGGGAAAATGCCTGTTTTAGTTATTCATTTAATGTCTCCATCAAGAATAACACTTGATATACAATTGTAGATTAGCTTCAGAAAATAATGTTATTTTACATTAGGTATATATTTGCTTTAACAATGAGTATTATGAAAACACTAAGTGTTTAAGAGTCTAACTATGGTAATGATGATTAATCTTTGGAATTCTATTCAGTTTAAGTGAAAAATATAGTCAAATATTTACAGATTTATAGGACTATTATAGTTGCAATCTAACTTAAGTTACTAAATGGAGATAATAAAACACACAACTGTTAGGAATATTGTGAGAATACAATTAGATAATACTTGTAAAGTATTCAATGTGCTGCCTAGCATATTATCTAAAAATCATTAAAATTAACCTAATAACTGAGTTTATTCTAATAGAAACATTTTTTCATTTATCTCTGAATATGAACCCCTAAATCAAAATTGCAAATATCTTGAAAAATAATTTTGTTCAAATTAGTGTTATATGAAAGAGAAGACCAGTTGCAATAATAGTTAACATTTCTAGGTACCTATCAGGCACAAGGCTAAACATTAGTAAAGATTTTAAATTATGAGATATCTCTGTATTTCCTAAATCCACTAGTTATCAGAAAACACTTATACCTGCCTTATTTAAAAATCAATATACATATAAATTTATAGAATAAGAAAAAAGACAAAAATTGGTATATTGCTTTTAAAAGGCTCATTACTATTACAGTAGTGTAAGAGACAGATTTCAGAACTGTCTCCTTGACTTACCCAGTAAAAATAGTAGCAATAATAAACATTTGACAGTGATATGGTTTGGCTGTGTCCCTTCTCAAATCTCATCTTGAATTGTAGCTCCCACAATTCCCACGTTTTGTGGGAGGGACACAGTGGGAGGTAAATGAATCATGGGGGTGGGTCTTTGCCCTGATGTTCTTGTGATAGTGATAAGTCTGGTTTTATAAAGGGGAGTTCCCCTGCGCAAGCCATGTATCTTTGCCTGCCGCCATCCACGTATGACATCACTTGTTCCTCCTTGCCATCCGCCGTGATTGTGAGGCCTGCCCAGCCATGTGGAACTGTGAGTCCATTAAACCTCTTTTTCTTCCCAGTCTTGGGTATGTGTTTACCACCCGTGTGAAAACAGACTAATATAGACATATATATTAATATTATTATATAT
>NW_016805433.1:1770372-1798364 GCF_001698545.2 Rhinopithecus bieti
ACATTATATAATTATATATTATATATAACATATATATTAATATTAACCTTTTTTACAAAGAACATCAAAAGCATACTCCATTTTTTTCTCACAACCCCTTGGGAAAAACACACAAATGTCACCATTCTAATTGAAGCTAGGTAAGCAGAAGAACAGCATGATTAAGCATCCAGGTTATGTCTCTCAATGGAATGAGTAGGATATAACACAATTTTCTTTATTTCCCACCTTAACTCAATCCTTCCATGAAGCTCTGAATTGAGAAAGCAATACCAGGCCAGCTGCCCATAATTCTGTTCCCCAGTATATTCTACCACTACCCAGTCGATGACTAGAAAAGGAAAAGGTACAAATGATTTCCGGGTGCCTGCAATGTGCCAGGCAACATGGGTTATTTAGACAAACAGTACATTTTGGTGGTTTAGGAAAATGGAATAGGCCCTGGTATACCACTGCTGGATCCTGTGACATTAGATCTCTTGCTTGACCTCTCTGTGCTTCAGTGTCTCTCCCTTCTATGAAGCTGAATTATATGAAATTAGTATTTTTAAGGTTAAAAATGGTTGAATGCTGATAATTAAATAAGGTTTTTTGCCTCTGACATAATCCATCTGAAGGGGTGGCACTGAGTAAGAATGTCAATGTCAATATTATTATCATCCCCACAGAAGGGGAAACTGGTGTTTTCAGTCTCAGCTTCTTTGTGGAGTGCTTCCATTTGAACTTGGATCTCTGACTCCAAAGGCATTGCTGTCTCCTCTATAGCATGTTGTCAGCCACAGTTTCTGAGACTCTGCTAATGAGACCTAAGCTTTTTTTTCTTTTTTTTTCCAAAAGATTAACATAAAGCCAATTTTGCTTTCCAGGGACATTTTACAAATTAAAGCAACACTGATTTAATCGCTATAAAATGGCCTTTGTTTCTTTTCTTTCTTTTTTTCTTTTTCCATGATGGATTTGTTCCCTGGAGTAGCTGCTTGCCAAATGGTACCCTGGTGTCCTGAAAGAGTTAAGGCAGCTTGTATATTTGCATAATTTACAACCAGGGAGTAGCTGAGGGACTGGGAGAATCTGGTTCAGTAGGCCATTTAGAAATTCATTAAAATTTATTCAGCTTCACTAATAGTTATGTCCAAAACCTAAAACATCAAAATGTACTTCCAAAAGTAAAGTAGAAAATAAGGTAAACTTGACATGCTTATATCTGTAACTGCAAACTCTTAAATCACCCTGTTGTTTGGGGGTTTCTCCTTAAACACAGAAACTTATTCATATATTCACATTAGACAGTTAATTGAACAGAATAGAAGTTGCTATGGAAACAGTGTGGTATGCCCTAGTACTTAGTGAGGAAATGAACACTACTAATTATCACCAAACGTATGATATTTCTGCTTTTGTACTCTATAGTTTTTAATGCACAATCTGTTTAATGAGCAGCAAGTTGTTCACCCAGCATGCAGAGAGTGAAAGAAACCTAAAAATAGAAGAGTAAATCCTCAGGTGTGAATCTGCAAATTTTATTGAAATAAAGCAGTAAAAGACTTGTCTTTCTCCCATCTATCTTAGCAAGGATGGAAGACTTACTAGAGCCTGAAGCCTTAAATACAAACCATTAAGGTAATAGGAAAATACCGCCAAGAAAAAAAGAAAACTACCCTATTCTTCCTTCACGTCTTTAATATATTTCACACAGCCAGTTATACTTAAAAGACATGTATGGCATACTAAGGGCAAGGTACTGGGGAGGAGGAGAAGCTGGTCTGAAGGCACATGATTTATTCTGTTACAAAGCTAACCGTATCAGGTGACATAAAAGAGTTATAGCAATACATTCTACGGAGACTACAGAAGATAAGCAGATTAAACCCAGGAAACTAAAGGAAATCGTTTTCAGTTGAAATCCTTGAAGGATGGTGCAACTCCAGACAGACATGTGCTCATAATGGTTAGAAGTAATAATTTGCTCATCTATAGGAATAGTCAGTAAAAAGTTGCTAATCTAGAGGCAATCTCTCCCTGAACTCAACCAGCAAGATGGTATAGACACTGAATTAGGAGGTTCCTCACCACCAATGAGAGGAATTTGAAAATGATCTGGCCTGCTGTTCACACGCCTACTCCTCAGAATTTCTGGAAGACAATCTAGCTCTAGCTTCCCTATCTTACATTAACCCTAGTCAGTTGACTCCTGGAGTCCATTGTCCAGATCCTGACTGTTTTTCTGTCATGTTGCTTTCATTAGCCTCTTAAGTTAAATCCATGGGACTGCTTTCAAAAACTACTTCTGTAACCATTGTTGCCATTCATTGGCCCTGATACAGACTCCTTTGAAAAGACCTTGGTTATGCCATAATAGAAATTTTGAAGACGCTGGTGTTGGTAGTAATATTTGTTTGCCGTAGCCTATCAAGGACTCATCTTTTATGGATTCGTCCGACCTATCTTCTCCCAAGCCTGCTTTGTTCCTATTTTCAACCTGGTAGGCATGCTGAGCTTATCCAAAAGGCAGAAGTAGCGAGCAGAATGTCATTTTAAGCAGAGGGGAGAGTTTTTAACTAATGTACAAAAGTTTACATGGCATATATTTAAGAAATAGTACGTCATGAGAGTAATATAGGATATTACTACATAAAACATTATTCTTAGGTAGGTTGGTGCCACATTGCAGAGAACATTTAATTGTTTTGGACTTTATTTTAGGGAAAAATTATAGTGAAAAGGTATTGCAATAGTCTAGTCTAAGCAAGAGATAAAGAGAACCAGATAGAAAAGAGCTATATTACCCAAAACTTTACAAATGAAATTTTTAAGCTCCAATCACAATGCACATTAAATAACGGGCACTGAATAAATATTTGTGGATGATCTCAGTGTTGCCAGGTCAGCTTAAAAATGTCAAATGAAAGGCCACTTACCACAATTACACTTTAAAAGCCACATTATTTTCTGCTCTGTTTGTATAATTAATACAGCATTCTCAAAATTTCTATTTCACTTCATTTAGCACATAAAATTTATAATTAGAGATAAAGCATGCTGCAAAAATTTATTGAATACTTATGTCCAAGTCAGTTGGGATCTTGTTGCTACACTGTAAAGAAAGACAGTATTTATGGGCTTAAAAATAAATCAATCTCATTTTTTACAACTTTATTGAGTTCATGCCAGGATAAATTGTTCTGAAGTATTACAGATATTAGACAACATTTGAAAAACTGTTCTAGACATTCTTAACATTTTGCAACATAAAATTATTTTAATTGTATGAGCAATTAAGGTTTACCTACTAAGCACATTAAATTTAGTATCTCCAATGGATTTGAGAATGCATTAAGAAATTTGTAATTCTGTAAAATGCAGAGGATATGTTTTGATTTTGGATTTTTTTTTTTTTTTTTTTTTTTTTTTTTGAGACAGGGTCTCACTCCCATTTCCCAGGCTGGACTGCAGTGGTGATGAGATCATGGCTTACTGCTGCTTTGACTTCCTGGGCACAGGTGATTCTCCCATCTCAGCCTCCCCAGTAGCTAGGACCACAAGCATTCTCCACTATGACTGGCTAATTTTTTGTATTTTTTTAGTAGAGATAGGGTTTCACCATGTTGCCCAGGCTGATCTCCAACTCCTGGGCTCAAACAATTCACCTGCCTTGATCTCCCAAAGTGCTGGAATTACTGACATGAACCACCACACCTGGACAGATTTTGGATTCTTGAAAAGCAATTTGCAAATAGGAAAAAAAAAAAAAAGAAAATAGATAACATAATGAATAGTTTAATTATACAAATTCCTATTGAAAAATTCATGTATTTTACTGATAATTGTGTTTCTTCTCTAGGTTACAAATCTAAATCATGTTAAGCAAGAATAATCTATTTTTAACTTTTTAATCATTAATTTTAAGTACAGTTTATTTCCAGTTACTCATTTTGGCTTCTTTAGTTCATGGGTTATTGAAGTCTCTTGCTTCTGAAACCATCTCTTTTCTCATATTTTGGGGTGCTAAAATATTTTTATTGATACATAATAATTGTACATATTTATGGAGTACTTGTGATATTTTAATACCTGCATACAATGTGTAATGATCACATCAGAGGATTTAAGATATCCATCACCTCAAACATTTATCATTTGTGTTTGGAACATTGTAAGTCTTCTAGCTATTTTGAAATATATAACAAAATACTGTTAACTATAGTCACCCTACTGTGTTATCAAACACTAGAACTTACTCCTCCTCCTGTTTGTTTGTACCCAATAACTAATCACTCTTCACCACCTCCTACCTTTCCCAGCCTCTGGTAGCCATTATTCCACTTTCTACCTCCATAACATCAACTTCCTAAGCTCCTTCATATGAGTGAGAACATGTGATATTTTCGTTTCTGCTCTTGGCTTATTTCACTTAATATAATAACCTTCTATTTCAACCATGTCGTTGCAAAAGACTTAATGGCTTAACGGTTTACCACTGTATATATATACCACATTTTCTTTATCCCTTCATCCATTAATGGATATGTAGGTTGATTCCATATTTTGGCTATTGTTAATAGTGCTGCAATAGATATGGGGGTGCAGGTATCCCTTTGATACGCTGATTTCCTTTCCTTTGGATAAATACCCAAGTGGAATTGCTGGATTAGATTTTACTTTGATTTCAGAGTTCAGAGAAACCTTCACATTGTTTTCTGTAATAGGTTTACTAATTCACATTCCCATTAACAGTTTATAAGAGTTTGCTTTCCTCCACATCCTTGCCAGCAATTGTTACTTTTTGATAGTAGTCATTCTAACTGGGGTGATATAGTATCTCATTATGGTTTTGATTTGCATTTCCCTGATGATTAGTAATGTTGTGCATTTTTTCATATATGTTTTGGCCATTTGTGTCTTCTTTTGAGAAATGTTTGTTCATGTCCTTTGTCCACTTTTTAATGGGATTTTTATTACTATTATTATTAAGTTGTTTGAATTCCTTTGTTGTCTCTTCACCCTGTTGACTGTTGCCTTTGCTGTGCAGAAGCTCAGACGTTTTTTAGCTTGATGGAATCCCATTTGTATGTATTTGTTTTTGTTACCTCCGCTTTTGAGGTTTGAGACATAACATCTTTGCTTACATCAATGTCCTGAGCATGTTCCAGATATTTTCTTCTCGTAGTTTTATAGTTTTGGATCTTACATTTTAGTCTTTGATCTACTTTAAATTGATTTTTTAATGTGGTGAGATATAGTGGTCTAGTTTCATTCTACTAAATATAGATACCCAGTTTTACCAGTCCTATTTATTGAGAGGGTATTCTTTCCCCAATGGTTGTTCTTGGCACCTTTGTTGCAAATCAGTTCACCCTAAATATGTGGATTTATTTCTGGGTTATCTATTCTGATCCATATGTCTCTGTGTCTATTTTTATGTTAGTACCATGCTATTTGTTCACTATAGCTCTGTAGTATATTTTGAAGTCAGATAGTGTGATGCCTACAGCTTTATTACTTGTGCTCATAATTGCTTTGGCCATTCAGGCTCTTTTGTGTTTCCATAAAAATTTTAGAATTGTTTTCCTTTTTCTGTGGAAAATGTTATTGGCATTTTGATAGGCATTGTATTGAATCTGTAGATTTCTTTGGGTACTATGGTCATTTTAACAGTATTAACTATTTCAATCCATGAGAATGGTTATGTCTTTCCATTTGTTTGTATTTTTTTCAATTCTTTCATCAACATTTTGTAGATTTTTGTTGTAGAAGTCTTTCACCTTCTTAAATTTATTCCTACGTATTTTTGTAGCTATTAGAAATGGAATTGATTTCTTGATTTTCTGCTAATTCATTATTAATCTATAGAAACTACTGATTTTTATATGTTGATTTTTTATCCTATAACTTTTATAAATTTGGTTATCAGTTCTAAGAGGGTTTTTTTGGTAAAGTTTTTAGGGTTTTTTTTCCTGTATAAAAAACTTTTGTTTGCAATGAGGGACAATTTGATTTCTTTTATCCTAATTTGGGTGTCTTTTATTTCTTTCTGTTGCCTGATTGCTCTGGTTAGGACTTCCAGGAATATGTTTAATAAGAGTGGTAATATGAGGCATCTTGGTCTTGTTCCAGCTCTTAGAGAAAAGGCTTTCATCTTTTCCCTATTCAGTGCCATGTTAGCTGTGGTTTGCCATATATGACCTTTGCAATGTTGAGGTATCTTTCTTTGATGTCTGAATTGTTGAGAGTTTTTATCATTAAGAGATGTTGAATATTATCAAATGCTTTTTCTGGATCTATGAAGATGATCTAGTTTTTTGTCTTTTATTTTGTTGATGTGATATATCACATTTATTGATTTGCATATGTTGAAGCATCCTTGCATCCCTCAAATAAATCCCACCTGATCATCATGTGTTATCTTTCTGATGGATTTGTTGGATTTGATTTACTGATATTTTGTTGAGGATTTTTGCATCTATGCTTATGAGTGATACTGGCCCATAATTTTCTTTTCTGTTGTTGTATATTTGCCTAGTTTTGGTAATAGGGAAATACTGGGATTATGGAAGAATTGCGGCCTTCTTATGGATGAATATTTTGGGAAGAATTGGTGTTAGTTCTTCTTTATACGTTTAACAGAAAACCATCCAGTCCTGAGCTTTTCTTTGTTGGAAGTCTTTTTACTACTAACTTATCCTCATTACTTAGTCGGTCTGTTTACTTTTCTGTTTCTTCCTGGTTCAGTCTTGGAAGGTTGTATGTGTCCAGGAATGTATCCATTTGCTCTTTTTCCAACTTGTTAGGGTATAGTTGCCTGTAATAGTCTCTAGTGATCTTCATATTTCTGTACTATGAGTTGTAATATGTCCTTTTACATTTTCTACTTTGAGTCTTCTTTTTCATGGTTAGTCTAGCTAGTTTATCAATTTCATCTTTACAAAAAGTATTTTGTTTAATGATTGTATTGATTTTTAGTCAGTTTCATATAGTAGAACATATGTGTTCATATATTTTTTACTTAAAGTCTATTTTGTCTGATGTAACTCTAGTTATTCCTGCACACTTCTGTTTTCCGTTTGTGTGAAACTTTTTATTTCATCCCTTCACTTTCAGTCTATGTGTATCTTTGCAGGGGAAGTGTATTCCTTATGGGCAGCATATAGGTTTTTTTGTTTTGTTTTGTTTTTGTAAATCTATTCAGCCAGTCCGTATCTTTTAGTTGAGAAATTTCAACCATTTACATTCTAAGATGTTACTGATAGGTGAGGACTACTTCTGTCATTTTGCTAATTGTTTTGTTTTGTATATCCTTTGTCCCTTTTTCTTTTATTGTTTGGCTTTACAATTTGGATGTAGTGATATCTTGTAACTCCCTTCTCTTTTTCATTTGTGTATCAGTTCTACTAGTGAGTTTTATACTTTTGTGTGTTTTCATTATATTAGATACCATGGTTTTATGTCCAGAAGTAGGACTGCCTTAAGCATTTATATTAGTACTGGTCTAGTGGAGATGAGTTCCCTGTTTTTGCTTGTCTGGGGAAGACTTTATTTATTTATATAGTTTTCATTTTGGAAGGATAGCATTGCTGGGAATAGTATTATTGGCTAGCAGGTTTTTTTCTTCTTTATGCAGCACTCTGAATACATCATACTATTCACTCCTGGCCTGTATGGTTTCCTTTGAAAAATCCATTGTTGGTCTGATGGGGATGCCCTTCTATGTGACTGAATGCTTTTTTTCTTGCTGTTTTTGGAATTCTCTCTGACTTTTGATAGTTTGACTATATTTTGCTATGAAGACTTTTTTGGATTGAGACTATATGGAAATCTTTGAACTTCCTGTATTTGGATGTTTATAACTCTTGCAAAACTTAAAGATTTGTCAGCTATTATTTTGTGAATAGGTTTTCTACACCCTTCTCTTTTCTTTCTGGAATTCCCAAAATTCATATGATTGGTCACTTTATGGTGTCCCATAGGCCCATATATCATGTCCTGTTTTTTCATACTCTTTTATCTTTTTATTTTTTCTGGTCTGACTTGATTATTTCAAAACACCTGTCTTCAAGTTCAGAAATTTTTCTCTTCTACTTAATCTCATCTTTCCTGTAGCTCTCAATTGTATCTGTTACTTTTACTATTGAATTCTTCAGTTCTAGGATTTCTGTTTGCTTCTTTTTATGATATCTATCTCTCTGTTGATTTCTCACTTAGATCATGAGTTGTTTTCTGATTTCTTTGCATTATTTATCTGTGTTCTCTTGTGTCTCATGAGTTAATTTATTTTCATTATTTTGAATTATTTTTCAGGCATTTTATAGATTTGTGTGTGTGTGTTTACCTATTATTGGAAAATAATTGTGTTCCTTTGGAGTTCTCATATTTCATTACTTTTTCATGTGTCTTGTGTCCTCATGTTGATATATAAGCACTTGCTGTAACAGTTGCATCTTTCAATTTTAAGGATTGGATTTCACAGGGAAAAACTTTTTCCTACAGATTTATCCATAGTGTTGGTTGAGTAGGATACTTTGGCTTTGATTAGGGATGGGTGCAATAGTGTATTCTCCATATGATTTCTTCGCTGTAATCAGCACTAGTGGTGTCTGTTTCTCAGTAGCTTAAGCTGCAGTAGTTAGTGAAGGCTGTGAGGAGGCTTTGCTGGGTACTGGGAAACGAGGTGGGTCATTCCTTGGGCATTAGTGGTAATGGCAGTGGGCCAGATGTGGATGAGTTAAGATGCAAAGTTTCTTCCTATAATCATTTCACAAGTATAATAAGAAACAAGTCTAGTTTTTTTATAATCTTATTTTCTTTAAGGAGATTGAGCTTTAAATTCACACCCTAAAGTTTTTCACAGATACTTTCAACTATAATTCTTTCTTTCACAAAGTATTTTCATACATATTTTTAAAACTAAAAACAATGAGTTATTAAATACATATGGTTCATATTCAGGGTTCATAAAGTACTCCTAGAAATGAGTAAAAATAATTAAAAACTCAGTAGAATAATAAACATATAACATGTTATTCTCTGAAGAGGAAATAAAAGTGATCATATGAAGAGATACTGAACCTCATTTATTTTATACATACATATATATTAGTTTTGTTGAAGACTTTAAGGACTTACTTTTATTGAAGATATTAATGCAAATATTTTACCATTTTAAAAGTTTTAAATTTCTTAAAAAAATTTTTTTCCAACTTTTAAGTTCTGGGTACATGTGCATGATGTGTGCTTTGTTACATAGGTAAATGTCTGCCATGGTTGTTTGCTGCACAGATTATTTTATCACCCAGGTATTAAGCCCAGTATCCATTAATTAAATACATATTTTTAAACCTCACTGTATCTGTTGACTTTTTTACTATAAACCCATGGAAGGCAAAATCAAAGGTTGGAAAAATATGCAATCTAAAATAAGCCACTGAAATACTAAGAATTTGGGATGGCTGCCTTGAATTACACTACAGAATTTGAAAGGTCTTGAAGAGGTTAAAGCTAATGGTTAATGTCAATTTTAATTTTGGGATAAATGTTACCTTCTCAAATACACATCCCATAAATTGAAGAAAATGTATAAACCTTGGAGTCATTCTTCTTTCTCAGCCTCCATTTCATCCAGCAGCATATCCTATAAATTCCACCTTCAACAGCCACTTCATACCTTCTGCATGTCCACCACTTGGTCCAAGTCCAACCTCATCATTCATAGACTATGGTACTAGCCTACCTGCTTTCACTCTTCCCAGACCACAGGCTTTTTAATATAGAGTGCAGAGTGTTCCTTTTGAAACATTTGTGAGACTGTATCCTTTTTATACTTAGGATCTTCCGGTGGCTTCTGAGGTGACTCTGAGTAAAAGCTGCTTCTATGGGCTACCACAGAGTTCCCACGTGTTTGGCACTTGGGCTACCTCTCCATCTTTATTTCTTGCAACTTCCCTCTAGTTCTCTCATCCCCTACTGTTCCTCACATGAACGACTATGCTTACAGCTTATACACTGAGTGATTGCTCTACTGAACTGATTTCCTCACAGATATTCACATGCTTGTATCTGCCCTTTGTTTCATTTCTACTTTTCAAATCGTCACCTCTTCAGACAATCCTTTCCTGGCAGCCCGTCTAAAATAACATACTCTGTCATTTTCAACCCACTTACCCTGCTTTTCTGGTGCTTACTGAGCTATCTGACTTTTTTTTTTCTCTCTTCCCTTTATTATGTAGGTTCCCTTGACATTATTGTATGCCTGATTCCTAGAGCAGTGAATGACACACAATGGATGCTTAAAAAGCATTTGTTGAAAGAATGGATGAGTTTAGATACAGAATTACTTCCTATAATCATTTTACTAGTGTGGTAAGAAATGAATCTAGTTCCTTGTAATCTTATTTTCTTTAAGGAGATTGATTCTTAAATTCATGCTCTGAAGTTTTTTCACAGACACTTCCATCTATAATTCTCCCTGGGGAACTGCTGTCAATTTAATTTAAAGGTTGAAATGTTTGTCTTTATGATACTGATAAGGATTATGTCCCTGACTGTTTTCAAGAGAAAACTCAAGGAAAATCCTGGCATTTTAGTATTCTTCGAGACAACAAGTGTATAAAGATATCTTTCTCTCAGAGAACAGGCTAGACCCAAATAATGGTGAGCAGGGGTAAAATAGATTTCCATGGATTTTTTTTTTTATCTCTAATTATGCTGCCTCTTAGATAATATTCATCTAAACTATTACTGACTTTGTTACATAATTTGTGCAAGAGCTGTGCAGGCACTTTGGATAGGAAATTCTCTGTCATACAGGAGATCTGTCACAGTGCAGAATGCTTCATTTTCCCGACTTCTACCAATTCAAAACCAGAGGTATTCTACAAGTTCAAAAACAATTCAAAACCAGAGGTACCAATTCAAAATCAGAGGTAAATCTCTAATCAAGATGCTCCCATGGCTCTCTGGTGCCTTAAGAAACACTGGGTAAGGTAAACACAGGCCTTTCTTATTTTTGAACTAATTTTATTTTAATTTTGATCTTATCTAATTTTAATATAAAATCAATCTTTTTTCCAGTTACAGAAAATACTATATTTTAATTTGCAAAGGACATACTCGTGCTCTTACATATGTGTTCAAGTCTCAAAGTCCATCCTATATGAAGACATCCAAAACAGACACTGATGAGTCACTTCTATCACTCGATGTTTAGCAAGTCACACTTCAGTCAACATGGTTTGGTAACCATCACTTTCTAATGTGACATTGTCTAACAAAAAATTGTGTTACAGATATTACTAACTGCAAGTCACTGTGAAAACAACCTTCTCTGAACACATACAAATATGCACTGTATGCACCTATCTAGATGACAATAGAATTGCTACCTCTGCGTCTAATCTCAATAGTGTTTTAGACACCAGATAATGTCTTTACTAGAAAGTTTTTAACTATATAAGTTACAGATATACATTTATATATGTCATCCAGCTTTATGTTTCATAAATTCTCTATATCAAAATTAATTAATAAATGTAACACAATTTTACTCAGAGGTCACAGTGGTCCACAGTGATTAATATAATGTGGCAAAACCAGGAATTAAGATATGAGGATTTTATTGCTTTTCTACATATTTTGGAACAAGTACAACTAACTTAAGTCTCCTGTCTTCTGTATAATTACATAATCATTATCCTCCAACTTCCAGTAAAAAAAAAAATAAAAATAAAAAATAAAAAATTCCATATGGATGAACATAGTTCATCAAGGAACATAGCTGCAGAGCACTATGGACCTTGATCAATGTGGTATTGTAGAAAAACAGACAGCTTGGGGGCCGGGTGCAGTGGCTCACGCCTATAATCCCAGCACTTTGGGAGGCTGAGGCGGGCAGATCACAAGGTCAGAAGATCCAGACCATCCTGGCTAATACGGTGAAACCCCGCCTCTACTAAAAATACAGAAACTTAGCCAGGCGTGGTGGCAGGCTTCTGTAGTCCCAGTTACTGGGAGGCTAAGGCAGAATGGCGTGAACCCAGGAGGCGGAGCTTGCAGTGAGCCGAGATTGCGCCACTGCACTCCAGCCTGGGAGACAGAGTGACAAAAAAAAAAAAAAAAAAAAAAAAAAAAAAGAAAAGAAAAAAGAAAAACAGACAGCTTGGAATCAGAAGCTATGAGTTTCCTGCCTCTTCTACTCAGTTTCTTCATCAGTGTAACGAAATAATACAAATAACTGGAGCAAGTACCTTGCTAGAAAGATAAGAAAGAACATTTCTCCTCAGAAAACCATAAAATGTAAATTTAAATATTTCTATCATCCCCAGTCCTCATCATAGATGCCCATATACTATATTAACTTGAGACTTATTATTCCTCTGGTTCTAAGATATCAAATGAGAAAATATTGGGTAGTGAAATATTAATTATATGATTGTCATTGTAGTATCATTTTCCTTTGCTGGGACTTCTTGAGATCGAGGAAGGTATGTAATCAATCTATGTGGTTAAGAGTAGAGTTCCGGCTGAGCGTGGTGGCTCACACCTGTAATCCCAGCACTTTGGGAGGCCAAGGCTGGTGGATCACAAGGTCAAGAGAGCAAGACCATTCTGGCCAACATGGTGAAACCCCGTCTCTAATAAAAATACAAGAATTAGCTGGGCGTAGTGGCTTGTGCCTGTTGTTCCAGCTACTTGGGAGGCTGAGGCAGGAGAATCGCTTGACGTGGGAGGTGGAGAGTGCAGTAAGCCGAGATGGCGCCACTGCACTCCAGCCTGGGCAACACAGCAAGACTCCGTCTCATAAAAAAAAAAAAAGAAAAGAAAAGAGAAAAAAATGAGGTAGAGTTCACTGGCTATTATTGTATTAGCTTCTTGATTCTTCTTCAGAAGTTCAACAGAGTGTCAGATTTTACTCAGAGGTCACAGTGGTTCATTTCTCAGAGCTGATGGGTGCTGAGAACTTTGATGGGTAGGAGGGCATTACTTCTACAAATGTTAGAGTCTGTAACCACAATAACAAAATAGGGCCTAGCAGCTAGAGAAGAGCGTCTAGTGTTAACTGTCCCATGGGATTTAACAGTGCTTGATCTAGAAAATATAGGAGAAATAATTTTATAAATGGTAAACCTGTACAAGATAAACACAGTTGTTTATCATATTAATTTATATCACAGAAATACTGAGTCTCATGATGAACTCAAACAAATCACGAACTCAAACGTTCTTCAAGAATATCTTATTTGATGCATTAAACATTTGAGCTACTAGTTTTACCCCTTCTCAGTTTGTCCAACTTCTTTAACACTTGTGCCACCACATCTGCTCATTGTTTCAAAGTTTTACCACTATGTCACCAATGTTTCTGAGATCTTTTAAGTAGTTCCAAATACTTTATGTCTATTGGTTTTTGTAACTTGCCAAATTTTCTACTTCTCATTCAACATTTTTGTATAAATGCCAAAATTTTTTTTTTTCTTTTGTAGTCTTTCAGCAGCCAGCTGTCTTGGTTCCTTTTTCCTAGCAACACAAGAATAGCCGGGCACAATGGCTCATGCCTGTAATCCTAGCACTTTGGGAGGCTAAGTGGGGTGGATCACCTGAGGTCAGGTGTTCAAGACCAGCCTGGCCAATGTGGTGAAACCCCATCTCTACTAAAAATACAAAAATTAACCAGGCATATTGGCATGCTCCTGTAATCCCAGCTACTCAGGAAGTTGAAGCAGGAGAATCACTTGAATAAGGAGGTGGAGGTTGCAGTGAGCCGAGATTGCGCCACTGCACTCCAGCCTAGGGAACAGAGTGAGACTTAGTCTAAAAAAAAAAATGTTCAAATCATAAATGAAAAGTGTTAATTTGAAGACTTCACACAAGCATAAGTAATGAGTTTTTACATGAATGAATTCCACTGGGATATCTGCATTTTTTCCTCAGAAACACTGTCCAGCATCATGATTAATAAAAACTATTACATTTATTGAGCAACTACTATATATGAAGTAGCATGTGATAAGCAGTTTTCATCATTTTATAATGTTCATAAAACCCTATTATAAAGATCAGGAAACTGAGACTCAAGGAGACAAGTTGCCCAAGGTTTCATAGCTAGTTAATGAGTGGCAAAGTTAGGGACAGGAGGAGTAAAAGCTGAATCTCAGAAGTATGACTACATCATTTGTAGTCTTTCCAAAATTATACTTATTTTATTACTTGTTTTAAATGTCCTCTCCAAATGAAAAGACTCCTTAATTTTACAATGAAGAAACTGTTTGTTTGCAATTTGGGCACTAGAAGTAAATTCATAATTATCTACCTTTCACATCCTTTAATATCTCCTTTACTAAGATAGAACATTTAAACATTTGAAAATTTCCAAAGAGAGAGAGAGTGTGTGTGTGAGAGAGAGAGACAGAGACTTTTTGTCACATTAACGTGCAATATCCCTCTCCCTAAAATAATTACTTTCACTCCAAAGTCATTTTGAGAATGGAATATCTCATGTTGCTTTAAAAAAAGGGAGAGAAAGAGACACGTGAAGATCAATGGTGATTTACAGAAAGTAATTCGCACCATGACAACTCTACTTATTCATTTTTCTTCCCCACGTGTCCCCTGTGATAGCAAAGGCATTTATCCCTTCAATAGTCCAAAAACAATTAATGCCATACATCAGGTGTGAATCAGACTGACAGGACACACCATCTGCAGCACCCATGCAATGCCTGCTTAGAAGGCCAAGCACACCTGCAATCAAAGCTCAAAGACAAGGAAGTGTGCTGAGAGTCACAGCTAGATTTTTAACACATATGTTTTATTTACTTTACCAATAGAGAATATTGTCAGAGTAAATGGAAAAATGAAATGCAATTTTTCTGGTCAGAACAAAGGGCCAGTAGAAAAGATTTAGTCTGATTTCTGGATCTGCCTGACGTCATTCATGGCCTTAATCGGCAGAAGCTAAAGGAATCTAAAAAATACTATTGATGGACATAAATTCTTTTTGAAATATTTCAGGAAGTTTCATGGCTTCCGACAGCATTAATAAACCTAAGGGGGGTTGATGAGACAGCTCTATTTTCTGAAGAAGCACAAAGGATCATGGTTGGCAGTGATAATATGCCAATCTAAGAAACCACTTTTCAAAATATGACAAAGTATAATAAATGCTTTTATGAAGGCAGAATATCATGGTAAGTGTCCGATATAGTACTAACTCGGGTTACAAAAGTATATTATTTTCAAAGATTACGACAAGAAGATTCTTATTTTGGAAGCAAATCTCCTAAGGCAATTCTTATGTCCCTTAGATTTCAAAGCTATATTTTCTGGTTGCATAACACAAAGCTTATCCTGATAATGAAACTGAAAGAAACATAAGCCCCTTGGATAGTAGAAGAAACCTCAAGTAGGATACTGACAATTCATCTATTTAGATTTTGTGTGATTTTAATTCTTGATTTGTAGGTGGTGAGTGCTAGTAATATTTACAGCCTTGTCTTCCTATCTTCTTCCTTCTTTCTCTATTTCTCTGGAGCATTACAAAAATCAATGAATATTTTCTACAAAATACTGACATAAAAGTAATATTCAAGGATTACTACCATTTTTATTACAGTAGAATCTATTCAAGCTATTTTGTTGATATTATGAGAGATTATACATATACATGTTAAACACACTGCAAAATTTTAGAAATAAATTTAATTAGATAGTATTTAGTTGTATAACACTTTAATTTGATACTTTCCACATATCTCACTTATTTTAAATTTAAAATACTAACAGTAGTATCAACTAATATAATTATTGTTCAATCCAATATTGAGTGTCTGTGAACAACAAATGTAAGCCATTTCTAGTAGACAAAACATATGAAGCGCAATTAATATTTTGCTTGTTTTTTAGTAGTGCCTATCTAGAAATTTAAAATCATTCCAAAGAAGTATTGTATTGTATAGTTGACTATTGCTCAGGGTAACTAATTATTCCAAAACTTAATGGCTTAAAGTAGTAAACATTTATTATTTTGTAGTTTCTATGGGTTATGAATTTGTTAGTAGCTTAGCTAAATGATTCTGGCTTAGCATCTCTAATGAGGCTGCAGTTGAGATGTCAGCTGAGGTTACAGTCATCTGAAGACTCAACTGGGGCTGGGGAATCCATTGCCTAGATGGTTTACTCACCTGGTCTAGATAGGAGTGAAACCATCTCTAAAAATTCTATACAATTAATCAGGGAAGAACGGGAGAGACAAAACCAAACCAAACTTTTAGCACACTTAGCATTAATCATTAGGTCAGCTTGCTCTCTGGCCTGCTTTCTCATAGTTGTTTGCTGACTATTGCCTCAGAATCACATAGACACTGTCGCAAGATTATTGTTTCCCTTAACTGCTCTGCAGATAATGACTTGAAAATTGTAAAATTTAAGTTTTCCATTTGAGATGCTATTTTAGGTCTTGCATACTGGTGAAACTACTGAGGTAAGATCACTGACACCAGCTGGTCTGAAGGAACCCACTAGGAGGTGAACAAAGAATGCAGTTTTCACATCTGTTATTTTCATCCATCTTACTGAGACCAATCAATAGATCCAATTTTCCAGCCCCTCACTCTCCATGATACCCTTAAAAGCCCCAGCCCAGAATTTCTCAGGGAGGTAGATTTGAGGATCCCTCCTGTCTCCTTGCTTGCTGCCCTGAAATCATTAGACTGCTTCTCTGCTGCTAACCCTGTTGTCTCAGTGTATTGGTGTGTTATTGCATAGTAGGCATACAAACCTGGTGGTTCTATACAAGGAAGTCTCAGTTTTTTATCATATGCATCTCTCCATAGTGCTGTTTAAGTCACCTCATAAGATGGCAGCTGGAATCTCCCTAGGACAAGCGATCCAGAGGAACAAGACAGGGGCCTCAATGAGTTTTACAATCTATCCCTGAAGTCACATTCCATCTTTCTGGCAGCTGCCTATTCATTACACAAGTCAGCTGTACTCCGTTTAGGAAGGCATGTCAAAAGCATGAACACCAGATGGTGGGGATCACTGGGGAACATCTGGGGACTGGCTACTACAGTTATCAAAATTTTTAAAATATCAAAATTCACATTTCAATAATTTACCAAAATTTCAAAATTTAAGAATTGTCCAGTATACCCTAGCAACACAATATTCAGTTGTCCAAAGAGTTTCCAATACATGTGAAACTCAATGAGAAAAACTGTGAAATGTATTAAAGTCACAGAAGATGTGCTTGGGAAGCTCACAAGAATAGAAAAGATAAATGACTATTTAGTATCATGTAAATGCTATAGCAAATTCTATTATGTTCTTTTAGAACTGCAAAAAATTATGAAACCAGTGACAAATTAAAATAATCAGTAATTCAAGTCTATGAGCAGTCTCTTAGGGTTATAAAATATAAAAGAAATGTAGAAAAGATGTTGAGATTTTCTGCAGAATATCATTCCACCTACACAGCTAGCAAGAGGTTTTTTAAAGAGGAGGTGACTAACTGCATGGAGCATATTTTAATACATAATTGTGTGTGTCTGTGTGTGGCTGTGTGTCTGCGTGTAGTACAAATAGCAGGTTTTGTAGGTGCGTGTAGTACAAACAGCAGGCTTTGGAGGTAGGAAGATCTAGTCTCCCAGCTCAGTTCTGATATTTACTGAGTCAACTTAGGCAAGTAACTTAGCATTTCTGAGCCCAATTTCCTCACGTGTAAACTGGTCCCCCCTACCCCATTGGTTATTCTGTGAGTCACAGAAGCCTATGCATATGTTGGTGATTGTACCACATCATATATACAAAGGGTCTTCAAAAAGTTCAAGAAAAATGCATATTATGAAAAAACTATGCAGGGATTTAAAATTTTTGCACCATAATACCCATACTAACTTCTTTTATTGCCCAGGCTAGAGTACAGTGGTGTGATCTCGGCTCACTGCAACCTCTGCCTCCCTATTCAAGTGATTCTTCTGCCTCAGCCTCCTGAGTAGCTGGCATTACAGGTGCCTGCCACCATGCCTGGCTAAGGTTTGTATTTTTAGTAGAGACGGGGTTTCACCACATTGGCCTGTCTAGTCTCAAACTCGTGACCTCAGGTAATCCACCCACCTTGGCCTCCCAAAGTGCTGGGATTACAGGAGTGAGCCACAGTGCCCAGCCTCATACTAACTTCTTATGTCTGAATACGATATAGTTTGAGGCACTAAGAAGGATAAAACATCAGTTAGAAAAAACACTCCAACATGAATTCTGCTAAAATGGAAGAACTAATATGAAATTTATGGTGAAGCTTGGGTAAAGACTAGTGAAATCACTGACGCTTTATACAAAGTTTATGAGGACAATGTCCCCCTCTGCCCTGCAAATAAGTTAGTGTACAAATGGATAACTCATTTAAAGAAGGGAAGAGATGATGTTGAAATGAAATGCCACAGCAGCAGAGAGAGGAAACTATACCAATTGGAGAAGAAAAAATTAAATGTGTCTGTGCCCTAATTGAAGAAGACTGACAATTAACAGCAAAAACAAGATTCCACACTATAAACATCTCAGTTGGTTCAATTAGTATATACCCAAAGGAAAATAAATTGTTCTACTAAAAGACACATTAATTCATATGTTCATCGCAGCAGCATTCACAATAGCAAATAATGGAATCAATAAAGATGCCCATCAGCGGTGGACTTTATCAGGAGAATGTGGTACATATACACAATGGGATACTATGGAACCATAAAAAGAATGAAATCATGCCCTCTACAGGAGTAAGGATGCAGCTGGAGATCATTTTCCTATGCAAACTAACACAGAAACAGAAAAACAAATGCTGCATGCTCACACTTGAAAGTGGGGGCTAAACGCTGAATATGCAGGGACACAAAGATGGGAACAACAGACAGTGTAAACACTGATCCATAGATCAGGTACTATCATGATCACTATCTTGGTAATGAGGTCATTTTTACACCAAACTTTAGTGACACACAGTTCACCCATGTAACAAACCTGTACATATACTCCCAAACCCAAAATAAATAAATAAATAAAATACTTAATTAAAATGGTATAAATAATTCTTCATGAAATTTGTCTAATTACAAAATAAACATTTATAAATTATAGAGTTGTGGTTTCAGAAATATAAGTTGAAGAAAATTGACTGCATTTTAAAATATTTCAAAAAACCCAAGAAATATTTACTTGTTTCTATATCTCAAATTATACATACAAAGAAAAAGCAATATTTGCATGTGGTGTCCTTGCTCTACTTCATCACTTAGCTATCTTTTGGCTGACCTTCTCATCCAGGGCTCAGCTTAGAGCTTATATTTTCCAGTAAGTCTCCAGATGTTGCTACCACCTCTCCATTCAGGATTAGTAGCTACTCTCCTGAAGGAGCACATCCTTGATGAGAATACTATTGATAAAGATAATGATGACATCTACTATAACGCAGTGAACATTCTTTGAGTACTTACTATGCACCAAGCACTGGGCTAAGTACTTTATATCTATGATTATGTTCAATCCTAACAAGTGTGTGAAAGCACGTAGTTTTACTACTACATTTACATAGGTTAAAACTGAGGCACTCACTGTGGAAGGTCACACAGCCAGAAGGCCCAGAACCAGGCTTTGAATTCAGGCAGTCTGACTCTACAATTCGTAGTCTTAAATGTTCAGTGAATACTGCCTCATATGATTTGTTTTTGAATGCTGATTGCATAGGACAGTGGCTGCTCAACACAGGAACTCAATTCCATTTTTCAAAGAATAAATGATTTAAAATATATTACATTACACAATAGTGATAAATATTTAAAAAAAAATTTTAAATGTCTTTTTGCAAGGATAGTCAGGCTGAGGACAAAAGGGGCCTAGAAGATACAGGGCTACTAACATCCACATTGAAAGGGTGACACTTTCATTACATAAAATTGTATGTATAAGAGGTGATCTGTGCCCAGGCTTCCTTTCCTTAAACAGCAGTGAGTCTCAACCAAGGACAGTTTCACCCCCCAGAGGACATTTGGCAATGTCTGGGTCCATTTTTGGTTGTCACTACTGGGAAGGTTGTGCTACTGACATCTGGTGGGTAGTGGCCAGGGATGCTGCTAAGATTACATTCCCCACATAATGCATTGAATAGCGCCACTGCACCCCAGCCTGGGTGAAGGAGCGAGACCCTGTATTTAAAAAAAAAAGAGAGAGAGAGAAAGAAAAGAAAGCAGGAAAAGAAAGATACAGACAAAGAGGCATTGCTAGAATCACAGTTCCAGTAGCAAGGCCCACATCCATATGTGTTGAAAGACAATTCCCACTTTTATGTAATCATACACTTCATGTTATAGGGGGAAGCCCAGCGGGTGGAAGAGATAACTAGAATCACGGGTTCATCATCACATGGATCAAATCAAACCAGGGCCATCAGGTAAACTTGGTTTGTGGTTAAATAAATGGCATTTCAGAGAAAAACTTGGAAGTTCCTAATGGACAAAACGGTAACACCAAAGGAAAGTTACAAATCTTCAGTAAATTGCCAAAGGACACAGAAAAACAAATGGAAGTGTGTGGGGGTTTATACTGTGAAAAGGCCATTTTCTTCACATACTGCTCTTCCAGCCTCACCCACAAACACTGAGAACAATACACTTTTCTAACTTACAGGCAGGAGTGCTGGAAGTATAATGGCTGCCTTGAATACCAAGAATTTCCCTTCACTGTACTCTGTAAAGCAAACATGAAATAATGACAAGAAAGAATAATAGGAAACAAGAAGGCAGACTTCAAGGACAGAGGATACCCTGAGTCTTTGAAACGTGATATTCATGTAAAAATGTTGTTTACCCCTCACTGTCTCTGGCCCCGCTGCTAACTCTTTATTTCCCATACCTCTTTCTTGACTACATTGCTCCCAATGCCCTAAAACTATGCACCACTGTGTTCGACTGATTTAGACACCAGCAACACTGGTCAAGTGAAATGAAAGTTGTTGAGTTCTTTTTTAAAAAAAAAGAACATATTTGAAGAATGTAGAAGAATCGTCTATGCATAAAATGCTCTCATTGTACTGTTTAGAATTCTATTCTGAGCAAACTCTGCCAACAACTATCCAATAAACAAATAAGTACAATCTAGCGTATTCTGTTTCCATGGCAAAATGTGTCTATAGGTTAATGAGATTCATAATTGCTGCTAAGGTAGACTATTTTTGTTTTATTTCGTTCTCATGCTGCTAATAAAGACATACCTTAGACTGGGTAATTTATAAAGGAAAGAGATTTAATTGACTCACAGTTCAGCATGGCTGGGGAGGCTCAGGAAACTTACAATCACGGCAGAAGGGGAAGTAAACACGTCCTTCTTCACATGGAGGCAGCAAGAGGAAGTGCTGAGCAAAAGGGGGAAAAGCCCCTTACAAAACAATCAGATCTCATGAGAACTCACTCACTATCATGAGAACAGCATGGGGGAACAGTCTCCATGATTCAATTACCTCCCACCAGGTCCCTCCCACAACACATGATGATTATGGTAACTACCATTCAAGATGAGATTTGGGTGGGGACACAGCTAAATCATATCACTTTTCATACTGAAGGGGTTGGCACTTTAAAATTGAGAAGAAATAACAGGCTATGAGAATATTTCTGGAAAACCATCATTCTATAAAATAAAACAATGTTAGGGAAAATATCTTCTTGTTCTAAAATCTGTTGTGATGCCTTATAAATCTACAAGGAGTAGTGTTAAGTTTAGATAAAGGCACACACCCATTAAGCCAAATTATATGGGGAAAGCAATGCAGATAATACCAAAGGGACACCTGGTCTCTCCTGTTGCCTCTCACCTCCAGGGTGTGTAAGGAAACACTAATTCTGAGGACGAGAGACTGAAAAGTGTAAAGCCTTTTTCTGTGAGAACACATCACTTGCCTTCACATAAGTACCTCTGCCTGGAAATTATAGATTTATCCAGCAATAGATCAAATATTTAATCTCCACTTTATAAAAATTCAAAATTGTGTATTATCTACAAGTGCACATAATGATTGGAGACATCTATGAGAACTGATTCTTCCACAAGTAGGGTCAAATAATGGCTGTGTTTCCATGCAAGTCACATAGTACAGTGTATTTAAAATAATATTATAACATAATTTATCCAACAATTATGCCATACTTTAAAAGTCTGTTCACACTTTTACTCTAGGATTACGAACTCATGCAGTCTAGTCTTTTCCAAAAAATAAGCTAAAAGCATTTTTTTCTAACAGTTCATTAAGCAATAAAACTAGACATGTACAGTGAAATCATATGAATAAATATTTCCTCAGATATGTGGCACAATATTTCCAGGATCATTATCTGTTGAGCTCAACATTTTACGGGACAACAAAAAGCAATGAATAGTAGCAAACATCTTTGAATAAATGAATACTAGCTTATTCAATCAATATATTAAAGCATGAAGAGAAGCTTGGTCCTTTTTCTCCCAATGGGCAGAGCACTGTTAATTTGTTTAAGAAAAAAAAGATTATACTTAATAACCCATACTCCATTATTTATTTTATTAAAGCACTTTTGCTCATCATTGTAAAGTATGCACTTTTAAAATACTCCAGGAAAAATTAAGACTGTGCAATATATATATATAGCATGATTCAATTTCTGATATATGTAAATAGATTATAATTATTTAAGGATACACACAGGCCTGTTAACTATAGTTGCTTCTAGGGAGTAGAACTGGTGATTGAGAAGAAATTTCTGAAAGACTTCATTGTATATTTTTTATGCATCTTGAAATTTGCTACTATGGCACATATTCTGTTAAATAAAAACCTGGTTTTAAAATGTTTTAGAAAAATATTTTATAGGAGAAAATTGCTACTATTTACATTTAATGTTTCAGTATTTTGCCTGTCCTCACCAAACTCACTTGAAATTATAATTTCTTTTTATCCAGAAAGTGAAGGCATTAAAATCTAGGCCTGGCAACTAATTTTTTCCAACTCAAGGAAAAGCTTTCTGACAAGAAGAAAAGATAAACAAAATGGTCCAGGAATATAAACAGAAAATTAGGAAACAAAATTGCTTGTCAGGATGGAGATTTTGCTTGGAAGCACTAACTTACAAAGCGCCCTAGTTAAAGTAATTTTGCTTTTACTGTCTGATGTGGCTTATTAGATATAAAACTAAACTCTTCTGTTTTCATACTGGCATTTCAAATAAAGAAAATATATATTATTAAACACTCAAAATTAGCAAACAAAAATGTAACTCTTAAGCAGAGCTAAACAGGTTTTTTTTTTCTAATAGGCTTTTTTATTCTAATGGAGGATTTCGATATTATCTGAACACTGGACATCCTGTATTCTCAAAGGTTTAGTTTTTACTTCTCTCTTACTCTATTTTCTTGTCTATTTTATTTCTCAAAGTTTATGGATCATACACATCTTCATCAAATATACACACACTTAAAATATCTCACTTTGCAAATAAAAAGCGAAAAAAGAGCTGCTTTGCTTCTCTCTGTACATGGAGACCAGGCTCACTTTCGCTGGCAGCCTACTCAGCAGAACTTTGCCTCTTTCAGTGCAGTGGGGACACAGAAAGCCTCATAGTCAGTCACATATGAAATGTTCTTTGAAATTTTGAGTGTCAATAAATGGAGTCCAACTGATTCCAGGTCTCTAGGATGAGATCTTAACCACAGAATTACGGCTCTGTGACCATTTCTATCTGTGTGCAGCCAACACAAGTCTGATCGTACCTGACTTGTCTATTGATCTATAAATGAGAAATTGGATGAATTCCACAAACTGACACATCTCTTTCAACATTACAATTCGGGTTCTGAGTGAACCAGAGTAGCTACTTCCTATTTATTTGCCCATTAGCAAACAAATTGAACAAAATGCCATATAATACCAAACGCACTTATCCACACAGACACCTGACAAGGAGGACATCGAGATGAAGTAAAAGGTGTACTTGAATGTGTATATATCAGAGACATGGCAGGAAGATAACTTCGGACAAATGTTTTCTACGTGACAGCACTTGAGGTTAATTAAGAATGACTAAGAAAATAACATTTTTCAAAGACTGTAGGCAAGTATTAGCATATCTCAGAAATCAGTAGTTCAACAGCATCGTTTATCCTCCTGAAAATAGTATTCGGCAGCCTTCTAAAATTTTAAATGATGACTATTCAAGAACACCTTGTGAGATTATACAAAAACACATTGAAAATGGAAATGTAAGGCCATAAGTAAAATATCAAAAAGACTAGGAGAGAATAAAGTTTCTTTTTTTTTTTTTNGAATAAATTTTCATGTGGTTGACATTCATTCAAAAATGTATATTGAACTTCCCTGTCTTGTACTAATTGTTGACCCACAGAAGTGGAGATATGATATTGTATGGGAAATGAAGTAAGGGCTCAAGGAGCTTACAAATCTAACTTTGTTTAAAGTATGTGATAATATGATAAGAAAGGCCTAAATAAAGTGTCGAGCAGCATCCTGACAGAGAGCTTCTGAGACCGTGAGGACTGCCCTGTGAAGGCAGTATCGGAATGATGGTTCACATGTTAGTAGGTAAAGATGATTACAACATGTCACTCAGGGAAAGGTACTAGCATAAACCAGTGGTTCCCAAAGTGTGTTCTACAGACCAACAGCATCAGCATCACCTGGGAAGTTGTTTAAAATGCAAATTCTCAGGCCCCATCTCTAACCTATTAAATCAGCAACTCAGGGATTGGGCCCTGTAAGCTAACTTTTAATAATCCTTCCGGGTCATTATGATGTGGACTGAAGTTTAAGCATCACTGTCATAAAGACATACTGAGGTAAATACAATGCTTTTCAAACATTTAACAGTGGATTAGTAGCATCAGAATCAACTAGAAGGAATAAAAGAAACTTTCAGTTCCACATTTGATGTCTCTTAATCCATAGGAAAAACTTCTCCAGGTAATATTGCTTTGTAGCCAGACTCTGGAACCACTGGAGTTGCAGGAGCTTAAATAGGAATTTAAAATGATGCCAGGTTGTTGAGGAGGGGCCTTCAATGCAAGTTTGATGAATCAGATTTCAGCAGGAAGCCACTGAAAGCATTTAAGTGTTTTCGGTTTTGGTTTTGGGTTTTGGTTTTGACTCTCAAATTGAAATATGACACCCATGCATAGAATTGTGCACAAATCATCTGTGTGAAACTCAAAGGATTATCAGAACATAAATAGTATTGCAAGATTTGGAAGCAGATAAAGCAATGTTTCCAAAATATTTATATGCCAGTGGTCAGAGGTCCTGTGTTAGGAGGCAGAGAATCAGGTAGAGACACCAAATAAAAATGTGATTACCACTTCTATGTATGTATATTAAAAAGATAACTTGTTTTCAGGAAAATCACAGAATTTGATCTGGAAGGACCTTGAAGATGGGGAAACTGAGGCCAATAAATGTTCGGTGACTTGATGGAGGTCATAAAAATGCCTAGAGAAAAAGCTAAACTAAAGCCAGACTCTCTGACTCCCAGTCTAGGGGTAGTTCTACTATGTCACACTGTATGCCAGAAAAAAATATAGCCAAGATTTTCAAAGGGAGGATTGATGGAACTTGACAAATGACCAGATGAAGAGACTAAAATAGAGAACTCCCAGTTCATTCTAGAATTCTTGGATCTATGTAACTGAGGAAATATTGCTACCAGCTTGGACAAATTAGGCTATAGACCTAGAAAATATTTTTGCCTCATATAAGAAGGTGTAACCTCAGCTGCTTAGCATTTTGAGTCTCAGCAAGACCAGAAGATTCTCATTCTCTTATTAGCATCTTGTTATGGCCCAAGTCCATATCTAAAACAAAGCAAATATTTTGCACACAGGATATAACAGTCTGCCTAAATTACATGGAAAGGATAATACTGTCTCAACTGACACTTGTGATTAATTCTACTAAGGACTTGCTTTAGAAGGTTTTTGGCAGAACATTCTAAGCTGTCAGTTCACAAAAGACAAGGACTTCACTGTTTACAACAACAAATATGGGAACAATAATGAGATTGCACATCTTTCCTCATTTTCCTGGATCTGTTTAAGAAGAAGAATGTTCGAATAACATTACAGTATGTCCATATCTTGACAATTTTATGGATTTTATGGAAGTAATATAACTGCAGTGACATGCCCATAAAGTTTCTTCCTTATTTTCTATTTGGAAATCATTAGAAATCTGGCATTAGAAAAGCAATGAAAACATTTCAAATGGTTCTATTCCCTTTGAAAGTCTCATTTCTTATTGGATCATTTACTTTGTCTGTCAATATTCAGGTTTTAATATGTTTCTTAGCAAAAAGAAGTTACACTTTCACATCATTATAATTCAACCACCTTTGTACTAACCACTGTGAAATAATAGATCATTTGATTTAATCCCCATAAGCATTTATTCAGCACCAATTATTTACTTTACAAAATGCTGGGGCTAATTCCAAAGGAGGGTAAGACACAGTTCTTGCTCTCAAAATGTTTACATTCTGTGTAAGGAGACAAGACATGAAAATGAAAACAGTTAAATGATTTTGCAAGGCAGTCAGGGATTAAGAGGAGAATGGATCAGACAATAGAAATGGTATAGGGTTGAGACAGAAGAAAATAAGGCTGCAATTGGGGTTGAATGCTTGATAATCAGACATTCTAAAAGAAGATAACTTGAGTTTTACACACAATCAACACCACCCCCACCATACTGGTTTTGACTACCTGGCTACAATCCCCTCTCTTAGGCAATTTAAGAAATGTCTGTCTCCTTTCAAAATGTAAATTCACACACACAAAATCAAGTTTTAAAGATGTCAAAACATCAGAGATAGCTCTAGGCAAAAATCGTGGATCTGAAAATTTTGATTCCCTTTATTTTCTCTCTTCCATGTTTGCTTTTCCTTATCCAGTTGTTCAGTTGCCTTCCCATTATCAAAAGAAAGTGCATCCCTTGTTGAGACTAAAATTCCTCATTGAGTTAAGGGGATAGCCCAGTAAGTTCTGGGGTAGTAGAAGATTCTTCCTAAATTATAGCATAGAGAAAATTGCCCACTATAACTTTTCCTTAGGTGACTCTTGAACTTCAGCTAATTGTACAGCCAGTGTTATTACCAACAGATTTGAAAATTCTTACTTAAATGTGTGAAAATATTTTTGAACTATTAAAGTACAGTATTTTTCAGATGTCTTTAAGAAAACTTAGAAAAAATGTAGTCCCTTTTCTATACATATACTTTATTAAAATGTACTAGGGGTTCAGAATTCCATTCATTAATTATAGTAAATGTTTTTCATTGCTTCCTCACATTTATTTGTCTCCTGAATCCAATCAGTTTTCAGGAACAGAACACATAATCTCAGCAAACTCAATCAACATATTCTATACCTGACCACAGTTATTAGTTCAAGAAGGGCTTATGACCTAAAGGAATGCAATCGAAGTGGGTTTCAAGACTGTTCCTAGTAGTTTGGGACATAGATTGTTTCTCTGCCCTAACGGATTATGGACATTTTGTTCCCTTAAAGGATGCCAGCATAAGAATGAAGTTTTGATATGTGATGTAAAGAACTAAATGCACTGTAAAAAATATGATGGGAGTCTTCATCCAAGCAAACCTAAATTATTGCATCAAATTCCTCTATTGTTGAAGACATGTTTCATGGGGTTTTCCTCTACCTGAAGCTAACACACATATACATATAACAAATGAACTCAGCAAATATTTATTGAGCTCATACTATGTGCAAGGTTCCAGGACTGCAGCAGAGTGAGACATAATTTCTGTCCTGAAGTTACTCACATTCCAGCAGAAAAGTTAGAAAAACTAACAGACTAAATCAATATAGTGTGATAATTAACTAAGAAGGATAAACAGAGGATAATGAGACATGATGAAATAGTGGCACCTAAATCAGCACAACAAAAACAAGTTTAAAAAACAATAAAA
>NW_016805433.1:1798738-1806775 GCF_001698545.2 Rhinopithecus bieti
TGTTTTTTTAAAAATAATTCTTTTTTTTTGGAAAATTTTTTTTTTGGTTTTTTTTTAATTAATAAAAATAAAAAAAAAGGAAAAAATTTAAAAAAATTTAAAAAAAAACCCGTTTTTGCCCTTTTTTTTTGGGTTTCTTTTTTTTTTTTTTTCTTTTTTTTTTTTTGAGACAGAGTTTCCCTCTTGTTGCCCAGGCTGGAGTGCAATGCCCCAATCTCAGCTCACTGCAACCTATGCCTCTGGGTTCAAGCGATTCTCCTGCCTCAGCCTCTCGAGTAGCTGAGATTACAGGCATGCACTGCCACATAGGATGTAATAGTGCTGCCACATAGGATGTATTCTTTTACTACAATCAGAGATCCAAGAAGTATGATTATTTTGTGCACTTCCCTCTAAGAAAAGATTATGTCTTTAATCTTACAGGACAAAATGAACACATTAAAGAAATCTCAATACAAGTTATCTTTAATCTTATTGAGCAAAATAACAGGTTAAAGAAGTTCCAATACACATTAATGTGTTGAAATAAAGAACTGTTATCTTTCTTCTTACTTGGGTTTGAACAAATACAACTAAATGGCCTGGAGCTTTGTTCTCTAACTTTAAGTCACTGAGAAAAAAATATGATAACCAATTGCTTGAACCTTCTCATATAAAGAAAAGTAGGCAAAGGACTTCATATTTATAGGTGGTTAGAGGAGATTGATCAGGCAAGTGCTATTGATTCTCATAATTATAATACCTATAATACCTTGTGGGGATGATTTTTCCATTTCACAGAAGAGTGAACTGAGAGTATAGAAGCTTTATTGAGATGACTGAATGAATAATTGCAGAGTATTTTGCAAGGCATGATTTTATTTTATCTTATATTATTTAAAATTGCTGTAGCTAAGGGACATTTCTACAGCATAGACAATTCAAGTGCTTTTGGAATGACTCGTCATTAGTCAAGATATAACCCCTTCTCTCCTGTCCCCTTGGTATTGAATCCTCAGTCCATCCTTCATAATTTAAGCTTGATTTGAATAGTAGGCTCTCAATAAGTGTTGAATGAAGAATGGCAACATGAATTCTAAAGCAAACCATTTCTCAGTGTTCCATTTGTTTTTGTTTAGAGTTTAAAGGAAGAAAGTTGAGTTTTTTCAAACAATGAGTGTTAACACAAGAGTACAGTTCTGTGCAGACCGTGATTAAATCTTAATAGGCTACCTAAATATCCCCAAGCTAATTGGAGCTTACCAAGAAGCACCATTTAAACCTGGCTATCTAAATAAGGGCACAAGAAACAGAAGTGAGCTGAGGATTATACTAGCACCATCTGATATAAACAGCCTTCTAGACACTCAAAGGAAGGAAAGTTATCACAAAAAAGAAACCTACAATCCAATGCCCAATTTGCATCTCAACTGCATTCTAAAGAACTATTTTCCCAAATGCACCCCGCCCAAAAAAAAACTACATAAGGTTTAATTAATTGTTCCTAGAAGGAAAATAATACTTATATATAAAATACTTATTTGTGGCTACTCTGTGCCAGGCCCTGGTCTAGGTTCTGTATCACAGTTTTATTAAGGTATCTCTGTGTATGATTTTAAACGTTCTTCATCTTTCTGAGAATGTTAATCCTTTGTTCCTATTACTTTTTCATTTTCATTACAACTGTACTTACTTTCCTAGATCAATTCTTCCAGCATTCTTGATTCAATTTTCTTTTGTCTTTCTGCTATACTCATTGATCCTTTCACCCTAGAAAAAAAAGTATCCAGTCTGTCCTGAATGCTTGAAACTGCAAATGTTGAAGAAAATTGTCTATGCAGATTGGCGGTATGATTGATGGTTTCTGACTCCATCTGGGCCTTGGCACTGCTCTGCCCTCATCATATTTATCCTTAGTAAGTTTCTTTTCATATTTCTCTCTGCAACCTATCACTCCTCAGTCCTTCACTCCACTGGTCACATTATTCTCAGCTGATAAATCAGCTTTCTGATTCAGAAGAAAAAATGAAATATCAACCAAGAACTCTCCAAACCTGTCTCCGCAAACTCCATCTCTAAATTTATCCAGTAGGGAATCTTTACTTATTCCCTTTGCTTCTAGCTTTTGTATGAGGGACTTTGTCAATACATTAAATATCTCCCACCTATAACTTAAGCATCTCCCTTTGTACTGGCTTCTTTTCCTCAGCCTATAAGCACATTTAAAGGAAGGAAAGGAGCGAGGAGAGAAGGGAGAATGAGAGAGGGAGGAAGAATGTAATTCATTATAGATCCACCCATAATTCAAGGTTCAATCCTGCCTCTCCCTTCATCATGATGATCCATCCAGCTTCTGCTCATCAAAGTATCTGAAAGCAGATCTATATTTTCTGAATTCACTTACTCAATTTTTATTAATCAATAGATCAAGGTGCATTATTCTACAAGTTATGATCCTCTGACTTCTACTTATACCAGTGTACTAAAATGTCTTTTGATGAGATCACCAAAGAGTTAATTCATGTCATACTGCAGGCCCTAATCTTAGTTATGACCTTACTTGCTCTCTCTTTATTACGTAGTACTTCTGAACACTCACTTCTTAGTTTCCATATACCAAAGAGCATGAATTGTTGTGCTTACGGGTAAACCTAAGGGCACACCTTTGAGTCAGTTCTAAGGTTTCCATCCTTGAAAGACAACATGGACATCATGAGAAAGTTCAGGGTGCACACAACATTGTTTTTACTATTCCCTTAATAAGAACAACTAGAAAGAAGAATAACAAAAGGTAATATCAAGATAGCATGCTTATACTCCCTGCCAGGGTTGGCTGTGTTTAGAGATGCTAAGTGGTGAATTACTGCAATAAACTGAGAGTCTATTATTCAGTTCTCTGAATTGAGGGCAAGAGCTTCACAATTTCTTGGAATTCCCTGTTGCATGGGTCTTTGATTCCCATGAATAAAGTGAGCTGTAGATCAAAGATATCTTTGAAGGTTATTGTGATTAGGCCCTTGGAGAATTGGGAAGTTGTTTTCTGATAGGTAAGAGGCTGAGAGTGGAGTCACTTTTATGGGCATGGTAATTTATGCCATGAAGTTATAGACTGCTATTATGGGAGTAGTGAAATGGGGTCCAAAACTTAGAAGGAGAATCCTAACACATTCTTCCCTATCTGTCTACCCATCTCCCCATCTGGTCTCTTTACAACATGTCTGATTTGCTTTCTGCGCCTATTTCCTACCATTCTTCCCAATGTTATCCTTTGGATCTCTGCTTTTAATCCCCTCTTTAGTTCACTGGACATAGCTTCAAATTGCTGATGGCTGTCAAATCTATTTCTCTATCACAACCAAAATCCTTTTTCAAACAACTTGTTGGACATAGCTATCAAATGGTCTGACAAAAACTTCAAACTCAATATGTCTAAAATGGAACTTATTATATCACCATGTCGCTCTAAATCTGTTCTACATCCTCCATCTCAGGTCTCTGTTAGTGTGGTAATCAGACATTCTGTAGCTGAACTGCTACCTTGATATTCATTAGCCTTCTCTTTCTTTAATAATTCAATTTCCAAGTTTTAGCTGGGTATATTGGCATCCAGACTAGAGACTATAATTCCTAGACTTTCTTACTGCTAGAAATGGCTATGTGACTAAATTAAATATGAGCAAAAACTACCAGATCACGTTTCTTCTCACATTTGCTTCTTCCTCCTTGATTGACTATGGAACTGACAGTCTTAGGGATAAAACCTCATGCAACCAGATGCATGAGAGTATCACCCTAATGGAAGGTAGAACAAAAAGAAAAATATAAGTGTCTCTGCAACACTGCCGAACTCCCTAGTATCCACAGTTTGCTAAGCCTGGAGTGTTTGGCTGACAGAGAAATAAACTTCTGCCTTGTTTAAACTAGACTATTTAAAATATGACTGTTAAATTGGATCTTTGGTATGGCAGCTAAACAAGCCAGAATTTCAAAGGCTTTGTTCCTCACAAAACTTCACCCCCTACCTTCAATCACTTATCAAATCTTGTCAATTCTACCTGAGAAAAAGCTCTCAAATCCATTTCTTTTGTCCAATTTCATGGATACTGCTTGAGCCTTAGCTCTCAAAATCCCTGGCTTAGAATTTTCTAAGTCTCATAAGCAATGGCCCTCAAAACACAGTCTATTCTTCAGCAGCCTAAGGTATAATCTTTCTATAAAACATGTCTTTTGACTCCTCTGCATCAAAACTTCTGAAAGTTTCCTACTACCTACCAAGTACAATACAAATCCCTCAGCTTGACATAGGTACATGTTTGAAATCCTTCTTACTTCTTACCACTCCTTACTATGCACCACATGCTCCTACTACGAAGAAGTCCCATTAATTCTGAAACAATCTCAGCCTTTATGATATGATGCCTTTGTTCACAGAGTCTCTTCAGGTGAAATACCCTTTTTCTTCTTCTTGGTCAGGGAAATATCTACTTAACCTTTAAGTCCCACTACAAGCATCATATCCCCAGTGAGGTCTCTTAGAGATCTTGTAGTAGAGATTCTTGCTGTTTATCTGTGCTTGATTATAGTAGTTTGCTCATAATTTCATAACAGTAATAAATTATATGTTATCTGTTTGCATGTCTAACTCACTCTAGATTTCCAAAGAATAGAAATAATTTATTATTCATCTTTGTGTCTCTGTCATCCTGACATGTATTAGATAAGAGTGAATATTTGTTGAATGACTGAATGGACCCTGCAAAAGTTCAAGGAGGCCTACAAGGTTTGTTTTAATGCATGCAAGAAAGCATCCTGCCAGTGTGAAAATATAAAATGGTTATAACCTTCCCTTATATTCAGTCTGGATTTCCCACATCATATATACTTTCTTCTGGTTATAAAAAGGAGAAGCATTAGTTCAGACTGTAGCTTAGCAATTGTAAGGTACATGAGCTTTGAAACCACAGTACCTAGTTTCAAATCCTAACTCTGCCACTCATCAGCTGATGACCCTGGGCATGTCATTTCCCCTGTCTAAGCTTCAGTTATCTCACCTGGAATGCAGATAATAATTATCACTAAATTCCTACATCAGAGGGTATTTGTGAGGATAAAATGAGTTAATACATATAAAGCACTTAAATCAAGCATTGCCACACTAAGCACTAAATAAGCATTAGCTATTATTACAGTTTCAGTAAGGAAATGGTACAAGAAAGGCTCAGGAGGGTCCTGGAAGATTTGAGTGACCAGTAGAGATAGCTGATAATTTGTATCTTCTTTCATCATCATCTAATAGAGATACATTTCTAAAACCAACTAATTTTTATGTAGATTATATACTAGGTTTCAAGCAGAAGCCTGCCACTTTAAGGCTCAGAATGTGTAAAAATACCCATAAAGTTACCTGAAAAGATAGTAGGAGCCAGAGCCCAATGTCTGCTAGATTGGCCTTGAATTGGACCTTTCATCCCTATCTAAAGGTCATCCATGATCATTTGTCCTGGGATGAATCTGATGTACCCTCTCTGACCATGTTTCTATTCTCTTCTCTCTAGCTCTGCCATCCAAAATGACTGCTTTTCCTTTAGATCCCTGTGAGACACACTCATTCCCCAATGTATGACATGCACTTTTCCCCTTCTGAAATAATGCACTTGCCTATTGTGTTTCTACTAAGTTCTCTTCTCTCAAGAAGAGAGATCAGATATGGTCTGATTTCAAGACCATATATACAATGTGGCTTTTCCCCATGGTGAGAACAGCCAATATGAAATTGTCTTACCTACTTCCTGCATCAGAAGAACTGAAGCTCGGGGAAGACTTGAAGGTGACAAATGATGGGTTGGAGAGAAGACACAGTCAAGGAAGACAAAAGGGCCTGGGTTAGAAACTTTAGTAAGAGAGAGACAGTTGAGATATCCTGGGCCAGTCAGTAGTCAGTATAAGATCACAGACCTAAGCCTAGCACATCAGTGATTCTATATAGAAAAGAGCTAAAATAAGATGAGAATGCCAAAGATATGCTGTACCAATTCTGCCTAGAGCTGGCCCAGGTACTAAATATTTAAGCATAAACATCAAAACTCTAGTTTTGCATTCCCTGAGGTAAACTTACATTTATGCTGCATTACTTTGACCACATGTTTTACACATTTGCTTAAGCATCAATGTTTCTAAATATATTCTGACAGCAAGCACAGCTACAAAGGAGAAGAAAATCTGTGATGTTGTGCAGTTCTTCAAAGATCTGACAGGCTTCTTTAATAATTAAAAAGCTGCTATACTGGCCTAATGGCAAAATATTTCTGCAAATTGACTTTCTATTCACAGTGTGAGAGGATTGGATTAAAAACTGGATAATCATTAACAGGCCTTCCTGTACCATATTTCTTAGTATTTGTGTTTGACTTCCTATAAACTGAAAACTAAGCTGGATTAAACATTTACAGTGTCTCAAATATATCTCACAGCATTTTATTACAGAAGAAACCTGATTTTAATAATAGTAATACATTTAAAAAAAATAACAAAACGTAAAGAAATTATTGAAACCTTTATAACTTATCATTATTAAGGAGCCTATGATAACTGATGATAAAAACAACTGTTTGAAAATACTTGAACACATATATATCTCACATATATATCTCTACTAACCCCAAATTTAAAATCTATCTTGGAATGGTTTTAGCCTATAAAATTTTGTTTTATCTTAAACCAGTGAGATCATGGGTATTAAAATTATATTTTAACAAACAGAATCAGCATTACTCTCAGAAGTCACTGTACTGGTAAGTATACCAGATAAAAGGTCACAAAGTACAATATTCAAAAGTGATACTTTTGAAAGGCATACATTTTTATGGTTATATCCCCTGCACCCAGTACAATGCCCAACACCCAATATTTGTTCAATGAATTTTGAATAAAAGTCTACTAAAATTCCTCCTTGAAGATACAATTGAATAATTCAAGATCATCTGAATTATAATCACATACATACTAAATGTGATATAGATAGTGTCAATGGAATATTGTTCCACATTAAAAATGAAGAAAATTCTGCCACATGTGATGACACGGATAAAGCTGGTGGATATAATGCTGAGGGAAACAAGCCAGTTACAGAAGGACAGATATTACTTGATTCCACTCACATGAGGTATCTAAATTATATTCATAGAAGCAGACAGTAGAACATTGGTTGCCAGGGGCTTAGTAGGGGTAGGTGGGATATGGAGACGTGGAGGGATGGCATGGAGAGCTACTAATCAATGGATACAAACATTCAGTTATGCAAGGTGAATATGTTCTAGAGATCTGTTGTACAATGTAGTACTTATACTTAACAATACCATATTGTGCAATTTTAAACAATTGTTAAGAAGGTATATCTTTTTTTTTTATATATTTATACTTTAAGTTCTAGGGCACATGTGCATAACGTGCAGGTTTGTTACATATGTATACTTGTGCCATGTTGGTGTGCTACACGCATCAACTCGTCAGCACCCATCAATCCGTCATTTACATCAGGTATAACTCCCAGTGCAATCCCTCCCCCCTCCCCCCTCCCCATGATAGGCCCCAATGTGTGATGTTCCCCTTCCTGAGTCCAAGTGATGTCATTGTTCAGTTCCCACCTATGAGTGAGAACATGCGGTGTTTGGTTTTCTCTTCTTGCGATAGTTTGCTAAGAATGATGGTTTCCAGCTGCATCCATGTCCCTACAAAGGACGCAAACTCATCCTTTTTTATGGCTGCATATATTCCATGGTGTATATGTGCCACATTTTCTTAATCCAGTCTGTCACAGATGGACATTTGGGTTGATTCCAAGTCTTTGCTATTGTGAATAGTGCTGCAATAAACATATGTGTGCATGTGTCTTTATAGCAGCATGATTTATAATCCTTTGGGTATATACCCAGTAGTGGGATGGCTGGGTCATATGGTACATCTAGTTCTAGATCCTTGAGGAATCGCCATACTGTTTTCCATAATGGTTGAACTAGTTTACAATCCCACCAACAGTGTAAAAGTGTTCCTATTTCTCCA
>NW_016805433.1:1811088-1834547 GCF_001698545.2 Rhinopithecus bieti
TAGCAATGAGGGAGGCTCCGTGGCCGTGGGACCCTCCTGGCCAGGTGTGGGTATAATCTCCTGGTGTGCCCGTTTGCTTAAAGTGCAGTATTGGGGTGGGAATTACCCGATTTTCCAGGTGTTGTGTGTCTCAGTTCCCCTGGCTAGGAAAAGGGATTCCCTTCCCCCTTGCGCTTCCCAGGTGAGGCAATGCCTCGCCCTGCTTCAGCTCTCACTGGTCAGGCTGCAGCAGCTGACCAGCACCGATTGTCCGGCACTCCCTAGTGAGATGACCCCAGTATCTCAGTTGAAAATGCAGAAATCACCAGTCTTCTGTGTCTCTCGCGCTGGGAGTTGGAGACTGGAGCTGTTCCTATTCAGCCATCTTGCTCCGCGCCCCCCCCCTTATTTTCCAAGAAGGTGTATCTTATGTTAAATATTCTTTTCACAAAAATAAACAAAAACCCAAAGGGGCATGGGTAAACTTTTAGAGGTGATGAACAATTATATGGTATGCAAATTATATTTTTATAAATAAAATCAAAATGAGCACTACAGTTGTAAGTCACTTTACAGGTATGTACACCAGACAAAATGTGTACTTTTATTACCTTGATTGTGGTAATGGTTTCCTGGGTATATCCATATGACCAAATTCTCCAAATTATACACATTAAAGATGTGCAGATTTTTGCATATCAATTATACTTCAATAAAGCTAGGTGAAAATAAATAAAGTCAATCAAGCTAAAATTGTTACAGGATTTCTGAAGGACAATCAGACCCTGCTACAAAAAGCTTCAAATGTATGAGTGTACTGTCATCTAACAATTCTACTTCCTCAAATGTATCCTAAAAAATTAAGTATATATAGAAGGATTTGGCAACTGTTGAGTTATTAAGATTGTCAGTGGTATGATACATTACTGGACCAAATAAAAATAGAAACAATTTAATTCTCAACAATAATGAAATGGTCAATAGATTGGGATACATCCATACAAAGATTACTCAGCCATTTCAAATGATCTTGTAAACTAATATTTACTTTAAATATGGATACCTTCTCATGAAATGAGAATTTCCAGTGACAAAATAGCACTTAGGATCACAAGTTTTTGGAAAATGTACATATAAATTTATTCAAAGATAACATTCTCAAAACAATGTTCTAGCTCCAATAAATGTATATGGGCATTTATTTTTAAAATTTTATAACTATTCATGGGATAGTGGCATAAATTGTTATGCAGTTGAAGTAGAGTGATTACTACGGATGTATTTTTTTCAGTGCTCAGAGCCTTTTTCACAAATGTATTCCATCTGCACCTGTCTTGTTTCTTCCATTCCCCTTTTTACTTCTTCCACCTGGTCAGAGATATAGGGAGACTTGCTTTCTCCTTTCTAAGACTGTCTCCACCATAAAACTGTATGCTTAACTGAAAATTAGTATCTTTCTACAAGTAAAATGTTACTTCCTCTGTCGGTTTTTTAATCATCTCAAGTTGACTTGGGTGCCGCTTTATCTTATTGCACTTTGTACATCCTTCTGTTTTCTTATTCCATTTCAATTTTTTGCATATATTAGAGAGCAAAACCTAGAAGCTATTTAATATCAGAAAGCATGCATTTTCATGGTTATATCTCCTGCACCCAGGAAAATGCCCAACACCCAATATGATCAATGAATTTTGAATAAAAGTCTATTAAAATTCCTCCTTGAAAATACAGTAACTCAAGATCCTCTGAATTATAAGCACCGACATACTTAATATGCTAGCCAAAATCTTATTCAATTGATAAAATAGTGACATTTTTCTTAGTGTCACTGAAAATTACTAAGCCTCGTCTATGCCCTAGAAGATAAAGAGTTTGAATATTTATTGAGCACCTGCCCTCTGCATTGGGGATATCAAGACTCTGTGGCATACTGGAAGAGACAGGCCTAGAAGCAAGTCATTTCACATCATATGAGTAATACTGATTAGAGGCCACTGCAATGTGATACTGGAATACAGAGAAGTGAGCAACAACATACGGTATCTTGTTGGTGGTGCCAAGCTTATAGCAACAAAGAGAAAACAGGCTGAAGAAAGGGACTGTTACTTTAGTTCAGGACTCTCACCTCAAATAAGGTCTTCAACATTGCATGTCAGACATCACTATATACCTAAAACCCAGCAAATGCGCATCAATTTTGAGTAATAATGTACTTGGATCTCTATCAGAATATTGCTCTTTGAGTTAAAGAAAGTGATCATTATTCCATTCTCTTGACTTGGCAAAGGATGGACTCAATGGATACACATAGAAGTACTCAAGCCTTGACTATAAGACTTTTCATGTTTTCACTATTACCAACAACTTTTATTGTACCCCTCTCCACCCCACCCATTTACTTTCTAACAAAGCCAAACTGCACGTGGATGCCCCAAAATGCCAACCCAGTTCAGGTTTCTGCATCTTTAAGCACAACCATGAATTTTTTCCTGCAAAAAGTCACCCAAGTGCACTCCTTCAATAGTTAATGACTACTTCCTCTATGTTATCTCTGTACATTATAGAAACTTCCTTCATGTAATTGATTACTCTGTATTAAAACTATTAAAATGTTTTTCTCTCTTGTTCTTTGAGTGCCTTGCAAGCTGAGAAAGTGTCATTATTATTTCATGAATGGATTTGTGCTAACCTTTAATTTT
This sequence comes from Rhinopithecus bieti, assembly GCF_001698545.2. Classification (NCBI taxonomy): domain Eukaryota; kingdom Metazoa; phylum Chordata; class Mammalia; order Primates; family Cercopithecidae; genus Rhinopithecus; species Rhinopithecus bieti. Next base: position 1,813,767 of record NW_016805433.1, read on the forward strand.
AAAATAAAAATATATGCTAAAATATTCTGATATACCCTGTATAAAACTGTTTCAACATGTGATTATCAAAAATAAATCTGAGAATAAAATGTTATGCAATTTTACTCGGTATTTTAGAAATCTGAACCATGACATATACCTTAAGTATTTGTGTCACTGTTAATGAGCAAAATATTTATGTTCTAATATATCAAACAATAAATATTAAGGTGGATTCGATAAAAGGCTAAACTTTGATTAAATAGGTGTCTATAAAAAATAAAAGCAGTTAATGTGATTTCAAATAATCAAAAACTACTATTTTTGAGTTCTTACAAAAAATTTAATACATTGCCTCATTTATCTTCCCAGCAACTGTTATAATTGTTATCCTCATTGAATACAAGAGACCCAGGGAGATCAAGCCTCTTATGCAAGGTCAAACAGCCAGGAAAGTGCCAGAGCTGTGATATGGGCCCAGATTTGCTTGGTCCCAGAGCCCAATCTCATTGTCACTACTAGTTATCTGACTGAAATGACACATTGCTCACAGATTGCTAGAATGGACCAGACAATTGAATGAAAAGTATAAGTCCAGTGAATCCACAATGTTCTTAATTTAAGGTAATCATCTTCCTGCTTAACACATCTAATTTAAAATTCTTCTTTCATAATATTTATGTCTAGGCAAATGTCATAGAGTTAATTAGAACAATGTGAACATAACAAATATTCAAGTTAAACATATACATGGCAAAGCAAATATACTTCATATTTTTGTATTCTGGTTTATTTATTTATGAACATTTTCATGACACTATAAACTATGTGGCAAAATAAGTATAAATTATGAAGGTATTTGCTCAATAGTCATTTAAAATCTACTATATTTAAGTAACTAGACTAGAAAATAAAAATTGGTAAGATATGTTCTTTTTTGTAATGGAAATTGTATATATTTAGGCTTATGACATGATGTTTTGATATTCATATACATAGTAAAATGATTACTACAGTCAAGCTAATTAATATATCTATCTTTTCCCAGTTATTTTTTATACGTGTGATGAGAACTGAAATCTACTGTCTTGGCAAATCTTGAGTATGCAATATAATATTATCATTTATAGTCATTATGCTTACATTAGGTCTCTAGGCTTACCCATTCTAGATAACTGCAACTTTGTACGCTCCTATCAACATCTCCCCATTTCTCCCACCTTCCCATCCATGGTAATCAATTTTCTGCTGTCTGCCTCTGTGTATTTTATTTTTTAAGATTCCACATGTATGTGAGATCATACAGTATTTGTCTTTCTCTGTTTGGCTTATTGCACTTAGCATAATGTTCATCCAGGTTTTCCCAAATGGCAAAATCTTTTGTTTTAAAGCTGAACAATATTCCATAATACACACATACTATAATATCTTTATCCATTAACCCATCAATGAACACTTGGGTTATTTCCATATCCTGGCTATTGTGAATAATTCTGTAATCAACGTGAGAGTGCAGATATCTCTTTGAGGTACTGATTTCATTTTCTTTAGGTATATACCTAGAAGACGGATTGCTAGATCATATGATAACTCTATTTTTAATTTTTTGAGAAACCTCTATACTTGTTTTCCATAATGGCCACCAATTTATATGCTCACCAACAATGTAAGAACATTATCCCTTTTCTCAGTACTGCATTCCAATCGACAGGATCTTCTACCACAGAAGCAATTTATAAGTATTATAGTTATTGGTAATGAATTATTTTCTTCTCATAATGGAGATTTACTTACTGGAATTTATTAAAGCAAAACTCCATTTAAGAAAAAGAATGGCTGTTTATAAATTATATGAAGTAAAATGATTATTCTACTGTATGTTGCTTGGTTTCCATTTTGAAACCAGTAAGGAGATCCTGGGAAAAAAAAAAAAAAAAAAAAAGTCTTCTAACTTTGGTGCATATGTGAAAAGAGCCTCATCTCTTTTTCATTTTCTTTTATCACTCACTCACCTATTGTCATCTATGTGTTTTATGCCCAGAGAACCATAATCTGGCATGTTAATGTCCTAAAATCCAATAGCAAACTTAGTGCAGTTGGGGAACATTCCTTCCAAGTAAATATCCAGGCTGTTCTGCCAGATGTTCAACTAACAAAATCAATTACTGTACAGTATTTCTGTCCAGTCTTGCTGCTGGCAGACCATTATTATACACAAGGATTTTTGACAGGTCAGTGGAAACTGGTTGAAATAATTGGGCACATTTAGTTAAGCCCTGGAAGAAGGGCTAAAATTTTTTTTTTTTTTTTTTTTTTCCTAGCACGGATAGAAAACTATGAAAATTTGAGTGGATCTTCTTTTCTCTGTGATAATACTTTCAATATGGAAGACCAGAGACTTCCTCCCCACCTCCACATCCCCCACGGGTAATAGGAATGATTAAATAAAGTGCCTACGATTGTAAATATGTGAGATAATATCCATAATTCCTCTGCTAAAAGATGTGAAATTTATTAGGGTTTTTTGTTGTTGTTACGAGAAGCATGAGGACTTAGATTTTCATTTTATAAATTTTTTAGTTATTGGCATTAAGTAGAACTGTGAAAATGAAAACAAATATATATTATGTAAAATTTGTTCAAAAATTAGTAGTAAACACCATGTGACAGCAGCTGGGCCAGTATATACATAAGTTTCACATGTTCAGGATTGCAAAGGTAGAAGAATCATGTTACTTTAGAGAAAAATATTGAGAAATGAACATTAAGACATTTGACAAACTAATGAGCTCTACAGTTAATTTCTCTTCCTTTCATCTAAAATCTCTTCCCCTCTAAAAATCACAAAGAAGAGGCCAGGCACAGTGACTCACACCTCTAATCCCAGCACTTTGGGAGGCTGAGGCAGGCGGATCACAAGGTCAGGAGATCTAGACCATTCTGGCCAACATGGTGAAACCTCGTCTCTACTAAAAACACAAAAATTAGCTGGGCGTGGTGGCATGCACCTGTAATCCCAGCTGCTGGGGAGGCCGAGGCAGGAGAATCACTTGAACCCGGGAGGTGGAGATTGCAGTGGGCTGAGATCGCGCCACTGCACTCTAACTGGCGACAGAGTGAGTCTCTTTCTAAAAACTAAAAAATAAAAAATAATAATAATAAAAAAACAAGGGAGAACACTTTGGCTGTTTGGGAGAGAGAAAGACAGGGAGAGAACAAGGGGAGAGAGAAGAGGCAGATGTGTTAAAAATAAGTTGTAATCAGCCTTATATTGTTTCAGTCCTAAGGAATACACACACACACACACATACACATACACACTCATGCATATTTACACCATAAAATTAATGTGTTAATAGTCTTGGTGTACCAGTAGCATTCCTTTTAAGCAGATTCATTATTTTTTAAACTGCAATCATTTCTAGACACCCATGGGTTGATTTGGGTTTCTCTTCTCTGAGAGGCCCACTCTTCCCTGAAAGCTGGCTTGCATGCTTATTACAGGCTGGAAAAAAGCAGGGCTGTTTGCATGGCACAGCACCAAGCCCTTTAACTTAGAGACTCATGCCATTTAGAAGCTCAGTTTTCACCACCTCCATCTGCTGCACAAGAAGAATTAGATCCCAATTGTTGAGGCCACCGAGAAAAGATATTTGTAGAATTCCTCTGGTATTTTCTAAGGCCTCTGGCCTTTCCATTTAAATGTCAGCGTTTTCTTTTCATGCAATAGGCTTTGCTAAACAAAAATATGCCACTGTATGAAATGATCTGATAAATGTAGGACACATTCAGAACACCCAATATACAGACAACCTGGGTAATCGACTGCCAGAAGAAATCATCCAGCCAAAAAATTTGGAGGAATTTAGGAGAATTTAGCAACTTAGTATATGTGAACAAGTACAACACATGCAGGAACACTGACCAAGCTATCACACCAAATGACTAGTAACAACTGCTAGGCTGCAGGACATAATATGATTATCTCCATTAAGGGAGGCTAAAAAAATAAGTCACCCCTTGAGGCTTTACAATATTATAAAAAGGATTGTGTGAGCATGATTGGACCTCTGTAGGAAAAGTAAAGGGCAGGGAGCTACTTTGATTACAGTTTCAGAGTGACACAAAAAAAGCCCCTCGCTTCAGCCATAAAAAGGCTTAGGTGAAACCAAAGAATGACCATTCTCCTATTCTGAACTTTGTTCCAAATGTCCCCAGCTATGACTTGTATCAAAAAATATTTAACATCCTGAAACTGGTATTTCTTCTCTGCTTTAGATTAGGAACATATGTACCTAGTCCTAGGCAGCCTTAGCAAAGCCCTCTCTAGGTGGCTGTTTAGCCAGAGTGCAGACAGTGCACCATCAGCCCCAGCCAGCCAGTCTCCAGCCCCATGTTGACTTTCACTAAGCTTCCTAATGACAGGCAGCAGCTGGCCTTCAATTCTCTGATCTGGAAACCTGGGAGGGAAGCCGAATGAGCTAGGCAGAATCCAAAGCTGGTTTTGGAGACAGACACTGTGCGAAGCTCCTGTGGTGCCTGCCCATCAAGTGACCCAGAATTTCTAGTTTCTAACAACAATGATGCGTCCTACCATTGAATTCTACCTAAGATGCCTTGCTTCATCAGAATGAAAAATATAGTTTACAATTTACATATCATTTCAGAAATGTATAACATTTAATTTTACCAAAAATCAGATAGACTTTCTAATTAATAATAGTAAAGTAAATATGACATATGGACTTAAACATATGTATACATTAGGCTATAGATATATACACATATATAGGTACACAAACATACACATATATAAATTCAAGCTTAATATAAATACATGTGCATACATCTTTATATTTATATGAGATTGCCTCTTGGATACACACATTTTTAAACATGCACATGTAGAATAATGTGTTATATGTTTAAATGGTTTTGAAATCAATTGACACACTTGAATATGGCTGATCAAATTGTTATGGATAATGTTTCCAGGTTCCTCAATGTATCTGTATTGGTTGGTTCTATAGACTCAAGAAATCACTTATTCTCCAACTACAAGCTTTTTCCTTCTGTGTAGAGGTAAGACCATGAACTGTATATTTTATACACTTTCTAGAAATATCTTCAACTTTGGAGTTTGTGTAAAACAAATAATGAACATCACAAACATTTCTCGTACTATATATTTCCCCATAGGGAATAATCCTAAAAACCTTAAAAGGAACTATGGCAGTTAAAATTCATCCTATCAACCACAGAAGTAAATAAAACAGATGAATATGTTACCATATTTGAGACAGATAGAAGTAACAGATTTTTCCAACAAATCACCACTTTTTTTTAAGCAATAAGTTTTCAAATGGAAAATGATTCATTGATGGAATTTATTAAGAAGACAAATTTTAGTGAGCAGTCAACTTATGCAAAATACACAAAAGGAAACAGTTTTTATCTCATATACTTTGTTTTCTCCCAACATTTTCCAGTTGAATGACTATTAGCAGCATTCAGGAAAACCAATTTGGTGAGAAGACAGGTTGTCTGTCTGAAAACTGTATTTCCACCTTCTCTATTTCCTGAGCCATTCTTCCACAGCAGGTACTATACAAAAGTCTTCACATGGTTTATCATCTTTGTTATCACAACCACCTAATGATGTCGAGTATTATTATTATTCCCATCTTTCAAATGAATAAACTGAAACTAAAAGAACTATAACCACAAGAAAAAGGAGTAATCTTTGCACTCACACCCAGATCTGTAGGACGCTACAACCTGCTTTCTTAATAACTATAAAAACCTGTGTCTATACACAAATTATTTTTAAGCTTTTATGTATAAACTCTTGACTATAATCTCTATGAATGAGCATATTTATGTGAATAATAGCCACCACAAGTGTGGGGGTCTTTAACTTTTAAGTTCAGAGGTACAAGTGTAGGTTTGTTACACTGGTAAACTTGTGTCATGGGGATTTGTTGTACAGATTATTTCATCACTCAGGTATTAAGTCTGGTACCCATTAGTTATTTTTCCCAATCCTCTGTCTCCTCCTACTGTCCACCCTCTGGTAACCCCAGTGTGTGTTGTTCCCCTCTGTGTGTTCAAATGTTCTCATCATTTAGCTCCACTTACAAGTGAGAACATTTGGTATGTGGTTTTATGTTCCTGTGTTAGTTTGCTAAGGGTAATGGCCTCCAACTTTGGTGTAGGGGTCTTAACTTCATTCCTTCTGCTGGAGAATTTGCTGTTGAGCTGTCTCATTTTATCGGGCTTTTGTTGAAGCAAAAGGCAGGCCAGGAGCTTAGTCCATCATTGATGAATCATCCATAGATCTGTCCCCCACCCATCCAAGTTCCGCCATCCTAAATCCTGACCAAAAGTGCTGAATGCAAATTTAAGTGCACAGCCTCTACTGGGGTTCCTTTGCCATTTATGATATGGTAAGATGATTCTAATCTATACATAGACAACTTTTGCTTCCTGTTAGAGGTTTAAGATTGTGTTTTAGTTGTATCATGCAGGAGTTATAGTGGCCAATAAAACTAATCTTTAATGGAGGCTTACTCTGTTCCAAGCTTACATAAGTTCTCTCAATATTCTCAAAAAACTCTATGAGAAAAGACTGTTATTGTCTCAATTTTACAGAGAAATGTGATTAAGCAAATTGATCAAGGTGATACAGCTGTGGAAGAGCAGAAATGGTGTCCAAATCCAGGCTAACTCCAAAGCCTGTACTCTTCACCTCTACTCTTTGGAAAAGATACTTGGTGGACAATCAAATTCAGAGTCAATTTAAGATGTCTGATATGGTTTGGCTGTGTCCTCACACAGATCTCATCTTGAATTGTAGTTCCCATAACTCCTACATGTGGTGGGAGGGACCTGGGGGAGGGTGATTGAATCATGGGGCAGTTTCCCCATGCTATTCTCCCAATAGTGATTAAATTCTCATGAGATCAGATAGTTTTATAAGGGGCTTCCCCCTTCACTCAGCTCTCATTCTTCTCCTTCCTGCCTCCATGTGAAGAAGGATGTGTTCGCTTCCCCTTCTGCCATGATTGTAAGTTTCCTGAGGCCTCCCCAGTCCTGTTGAATTGTGGGTAAAATTAAACCTCTTTCCTGCATAAATTATCCAGTCTCAGGTATGTCCTTATAGCAGAGGGAGAACAGACTACTAACACAGTAAATTGGTGCCCACAGAGAAGGGGGTGCTACTATAAAGATACATGAAAATGTGGAAGTGACTTTGGAACTGAGTAGCAGACAGAGGGTGGAACAGTTTGGAGGGCTCAGAAGAAGACAGGAGGTCTGAAGTTAAGGTTCAATGTTATTGACTCACTGAACAAACTTCACAGAGCTACTAAGTGGTGGAGCCGGGATTTGAACTATTCCTCTTCCCAAAGTGTTTTTCCTATTATTTCATGCTGCCAAGGTCTTCCTACTGGAGAAAAACTATAAAGTGTTTTCTTCCTGGAGTAATTTTTGTCTTAGTACCCAGATCCTTTATCTGTATCCTCTGTGAATCCAGGCTGCTTTGGCTTTGATGGAGATTGAAGCTTCTATAACACTTTAAAAGCTCAGTCCAGGGTACAGGACTCTTGGTACTCATTCCCAGGGATAGCTTTGCTGTGTCCAGTCCTAACATACAGACCACTGCCTTCATTCCCTAGTGCTCAGTATGCAGAGAGCCCACTAAAACTCTAGTCCAAAGCAGGTTTAACATTTTACAAACAGAATCAAAGTTATAGAATTTTCTTCTTCTCAAATAAAATATTTTATTAAAATTATAATTTTTTCCTTAAAATGTATTTTCACAATTCATACCTGTACTTTTCATGTGAATTATTTTCTTTATAAGTACTTGCCAAATTAAGGTCCCTATTGTAAAGTAGATTATAATCACTCATTCATTCACCACACACACTGGATAGTCTGCACTAGGCCCTAGGCTAGGTACTGGGGATACAGGGATGCTTAGGGCCTGGGACTTAAGGTGCCTGAAACCTTGTGATTAGAAACAAAAGGTATCCATGAAAAATGCAACATCAGGTGTGGCGTGAACACCAGTATGAGAAAGCACGAAGGAGAAGGCAAAAGAAGCTCAATTTAAGTGTCCCATGGGGTTGCTCTTACCCTATTACTGGTCAAATGTAACAGTAAATACTTATTGGTTGGGTGTGGTTGCTCACACCTGTAATCTCAGCACTTTAGGAGGCCAAGGCAAGATGATCACTTGAGCTCAGGAGTTCAAGACCAGCCCGGGCAACATAGTGGGGCCCTTTCTCTACCAAAAAAAAAAAAAAAAAAAATTAGTTGGATATGGTGGTGTGCACCTGTAGTCCCAGCTACTCAGGAGGCTGAGGCAGATTACCTGAGCTCATGAAGTCAAGGCTGCAGTGACCTGTGATCACACCACTGCACTTCAGCCTAGGTGACAGAATGAGACCTCATCTCAACAAAATAGTTATATTTACTGACCCATAACATTATGGCTTGCTTTTCTAAGTACATTAAATTTGGGAATGATTGATGTGCACAAATTAATATTTAAAATACACATGGAAATTGTAAGATGTTAAACATTGTATTAGCCTGATTTAAAAATAACAGAATCTACTTGATGGACTGGAAACTATTATATATGTGTCTTTGGTCACAACTCTAACATTATCCAGCAGTTAACCTCGGGAAAGTTACATAGCCACTCTGGGCCTCAGATTCCTCATTTTCAGAGTGATCCATGTAATCTCTAAGGTTTTCATTGGCTTTAAAATTCTGTAACTATTCCATGGAACGCTTCTACTTCAGTCTAACAAATCTTAACATTCCTGGCAAATTAACTATTCATGCATCTTATTGGTATCATTAAACTGCATGCTGATCTTTCATTCTTAGCGAATGTAATAGTTTCACCAAGCTTTTCTGTGACTCCTTTAATTTTACATTTTGTAACTAAAGTTGTCTAACTTAATGAAAATGAACTTCTATAATACATATTTTTGAACAACACTGCTTGGAATATGAATTTAACTAATGATTCCTTTGCTGATTAACATTTTACTTGTTCTAGCTTTAGCAAAATTTCTGTCCAAAAAGAGCTTACGAAACATATGGCTCTGTTGATCTTATCATTTGGCAAGAAGACAATAAGTGTATGTGACAGATGAATTGCACTATCATATAAATGGATATAATCACAATTTTAAATCATTTGTTAAAATGATGGAAAATATTATGCATGTATTTTTGTAAGTATTTTATGGTTTCTTTTTACCTTAATGCTGTTGCCCTCTGATACTAATTTGTTGGCTGATCTTATTGTACTTGAAAATTTGAAACAGAATTTCATCCCCCATGAGATCATGGAATGCATTTTTGGAAAGTCTGCCATTGGTTCAACAGTGAAAATTTATTATCAAATAATTTCTTATAGATAATAATTTATGATAATACAGTTTTTTACATAGATGATGCAAAACTGATTATCTCCTTCATTGCTTGTGTATATACTTCTTAAGGTTGGGAGCTTCTGGTTACTTCTAAGCAAAAATAAGCAAATAAATAATTCATTTACTAATTTAGTAATGGGTCTAACTCACCTCTAAAATCCTTTCAAACCCTCCGTAACTGTTCTTGTTCCTCTGACTTTCATTGATCAAACTCTGATTCTGATTATCCTCACTTCGCATCCTACATTGTATTCTCACCAGAACATTTCAGCAGCACTGTCCTATAGAGCTTTCTGCACGGATGAAAATGTTCTGTATGTGTGCTGTCCAACATAACAGCCACTAGTCACATATGATGATTGAGCACTTGAAACAGCTAGTGTGACTGAAGAACTGAATTTTTAATTAAATTTTGATTAATTTAAATCTAAATAGCCACATGTGGTGAGTGGATACTGTATCAGTCCGCATAAAAAGACCTTTCAAATCTTTGCCAAGCTCCTGTTCCTATTTTGCAATAGTTAGTTGCTCTAGATTTACTTTCTCTTAGGAAAAAAATCCTAAACTTCTAGTAGATGCTCTCTAAGACTTTAAGAAAAACCAAATGACACTTCAGTTAATCAACATTCTATTAGAATTGAATTCCTCTCTACAAAAGCCCATTTTTAATTATGTTTGTAAACAAGTATATGAAAACCCCATTATCTTTGAGTAACAATAAAACAACAGTGTGTGCTAATGAAACCCTAGTCTTTCTGAATTTTGGAAAGAATCTTACCATGTAAAACAAGCACATAAAAAGCTGATTATAATATTCATTTTCTTATCTGGGAAAGTGCTTTCTCAAGCATCAAAAATAGTTTCTCTTCCAGGGAAAAATCTTAATACTCTTGGCCAATTGGTATTGTAAGAAGATACAGAATAGAGTACCAGGAGCCAGTTATCAGTGTAAATTATAACCTTACAGCAAATTTTTGAGACTAGACATTTATAATATTTCAGAGGTAAAGGGATAAAAAAGTCTATTGACATCATATACTTTATATCAAGGGTGCCCAACCCCTAGGCTGGACCAGTATCGGCTTGTGGCCTGTTAAGAACCGGGCTGCATGGCAGGAGTTGAGTGGCAGGCAAGGAGTATTACTGTCTGAGCACCTCCTGTAGGATCAGCCGAGGCACTAGATTCTCGTAGGAGTGAGTACAAACCCTACTGTGAACTACACACACAAGGGATCTAGGTTGCATGCTCCTTTTGAGAATCTAATGTCTGATGATCTGAGGTAAAACAGTTTCATCCCCAAACCATCCATACCCCTCCATCCTATCAGAGAATAATGTGTTTTCATTTTTGTCTTTTTCCTTTCTTAACAAGAGATTTTCTGGGAATTTATCTTGGAGCCATTGAAACCAACTCTGCTAGGGTCCCAGGAAATTTTCCTAGAAGCCCACTACCCAGGTAAAAGAAATAGAATCAAACACACTGTGTTTGAGAGTAGAAAAGAAAAACGATGGCTGAAATTTAGGAGTGAAGACCCTGGAAACAGGTCTGATGCAGTGTCTCTGGTGCCAGCTGATACCCTGGAGGTGGTTATGTGACGTGAAGAGGATGAATGCTGAGCACTGCAGCTACAGTTGCTGAAGTACCATCCAGCTTAGCCCTAGGAAGCAGGATCATCTTCTCTCTGAGACCATCCTGGACCAGCAATAGACAAGCATCACCAGTCAGGCAATGCAGAAACACCTGCCAGCACCATCTGCCAGCAAAAAACAATGGCATAGACATGTGAGAAGGGGGTTTATCTTGTCTTGGATGTATAGCAGGACTGAGGCTGCCCCTCCCTACTTTCAGTTGTATCATACCTCAGGGTTCTTGAATGCCACTCAAGAATTAGATACTAGACTCTGTGCTAACGTGGTAGCTAGAGGCATGCATAATTATTACAAAACCTAAACAAAATTTGACCATCTTTTTACCGTACATTTTTTTTGGGGGGGGGGAGGAAATCAAATACTAAATGTTAAATACCTTTAGCCTTTAATTTTTTATGCAACCCATATATAGATTGAGAGTCCAAGTAGCACATACTGTCCATATCCAAAACTCTAAATCCTAAGTATGCTATCACTTCTGCCTATAAAATATCATGGATGAATTCATAATTAAACAGTTAGGTAATTTGTAATGGAAATTGTAAAACATTAAAACCTGTCATTTTTCTCACTTGTAAGAGCTGGAAGGATATGGAGAGTCAATGGAAAATGCAGGAGGCTGCTTTGATTGCCTTGCTTTGAAAGTTCTGCCCTTCCCTCATAGGAAGAAATAAACATACATGGGTATGTAGGGACAGCATGCCCATAAGCATTTAATCTAACCAAAGAGACTCTGCTTTAAGATTTTCATTAAAAAATTTTTTTTGGTATACTATAGTGTGAGAACTGCTTTGGAGCAAGCTCAGTGTTTAGCTTATCTGTTTTGTTTACCTTTTATTAAAAAATTACAATCCAATGTGATAAGTGCTCATAAGACATTTGCTGAATAAATGGTATTTTATGTACCCACATAGGCTTTTCTTCTTTGTGCCATAGCAACAGTTCCTGAGTATGTATCATATACAAGGCATCAATACGAGGATGAATGAGATGAACAATGCCTCTGACCCGGTAGAGGCTGACTGCAAACAAACAATACATGAGCAAAAATACAAACTGAATCATTCTTACGAAGGCAGCCAACAGGGTGCTATTATAGAACATAATGATGGAGTGGTGGGAAAGCATTTTCTTGAGGAAATTACAGTAATACTTGATACACGAATGATGAAGCAGCAGTCACCCATGCAAAAAACAGAGCAATGAGTATTGCAGGCAGAAGGGGCGGTCAGTACAAAGGCCTTAAGCTAAGAAGGTAGGTAGTACTGAACTTGCATTGTTCAAGGAACTTAGAGATGGGTTGTCAATATGTCTGGAAGATAATGAATTGAAGAAAGAGTGGCAGGAGATGAGGTCGGAGGGGGAACGGGATGAGATTACGCAGGGTCCCACGGGCCAAGTTAAAGAGTTCAGAGTGTGCTAAAAAGTCATCAGAGTTTTAGGAAGGTGAGTGATAAATCTGGATGTGCCAGGCATTTAAAAGGTCATTGCTATATCCACATACACTCTTAGTATCATATGTTTAGTCAAACCACTAATTTAGAACCTGATGATGGGTATGGAAGAAATTCCTAAAATGGTAAGTGCTTCGGAAATGTCTGAGTACATCTTCATTTATCCTCATTTTGTAGTTTTTCCCCAAAACAACATGGTACACTACATTAGTTCATAATTACCTAAAAATATTTTACAGAGAAAAGCAGATTAACACATTAATTATGAAGTTCACATTGTTTTTAAAGTATAACCCTAGATCATTTTCCAGTGTTAATTAGAAAATAACATGTACATACAAGGTGTTATTTATCTGTTATTTACAAACATTACAATTTGCCAATACCAGCAACTGTTAAAAGATGGAGGCCTTACTTACTGAGGTAGTATGAGGTAAAACTGCTACATCGTACCTAACAATATTGTCTAATCAAGCAGCTGGTAAGAGTTTAAAGGAGAACATCTAATTTTAATGAAAAATATTAAGTAGGAATTAATTACCAGCGCAAAATTTGAAAAGCAGGCAGAGGTATTGATGTGGTTTGATGACATTCTTAAGAGACATCCTCATCTTGGAACTGAATGTATACCCTTTGGGGAGTACTCTACAACTAAGGTAAGCATTTGCAAAACCACAAATGTTAGGAAAATGTAATGCTTGCAAATGAAGTCTTTTTAAGAATGTTTATCAAAGTGGAAAAACAAAGGAGCCATTTATATAGAACACTATTCTTACCTTCATCGTGTGTCAGACAAATCAAGCATACTGTAAATTAGGCACTTAAATGGTCACATATGTATTTTATTTAATATTTCCTCGAAAATGATGTGGATATGCCTTGAAGTGGCTAGCAGTCTCACCTCTGTGACAGGCCCCAGTTCCTATTCATTTCCACCATGGTGAACAAATACCAAATGTGAACGTGGTCCAATAGAACATCCTGCTTCACTACAGGAGAGCAAGGTGGCTCACATACATGCATGTACTCACATGTGTCACTGGCACCACTAAGAGACCAGGGAGCCAAGCCTTGTGGGTTATCTGGTGGCTGATGGGCTGGCAAAAACTCATGGTCCTTCCTGTGTGGACTGTTGATGAATTTTCTTTGTGTAGCTTATCGAATTTAAATGTAACCTGTGTTTCTACAACACATTTTCCTAACAATTAATAAAACTTCCTAATGTAATTTTCCAAAATCTGTCACCTCTAATAAGATAGAAGGAGAAACTTAAATCTAAATTCTCAGGTATCACAAGTGTAATATGATCAAACCAGTTTAATGTCAACAAAGAACTGTGGTTTCCCAAATCTGGACTATTTTTCACACCCTTTCAAAGTCATTTGGGGAGTAGCTCTTGAAAAACATTTGCACAAGGAAAGTTTACCATATGCCAACTCATGTGGCATAAAAGTTGAAGAGAAAAACTAGAAAGGCTTTGTAGATTAATGTCCTTTAAACATGCTTTTAACAACACATTAGTAAATTAGATGTTATTAAGGAAGAAATAATTTGATATGTAATTTCTATGCACATAGAAAGTGTGCTAAATACAAGTGGATTTAAAGAAACCACTAAGCAAAATAAAAAGATGCAACCTGGTGAGTTGTATGATCTTGGGAAAGTCCCTGTCCCTCATATGGATGTAAAGAATACTTGACCTATAGCTTTACAGAACTGTAAAGTGTAAGAATGGAAGAAAATGCAAGAAAAAGTGCTTCGTAAGTGTATGTTGCTATTCACATATTACCTAGAAGCCTAACTCACACTGTTACGCAAAGGAGAGGTGATGAGTATAAATGAATAAACCCATTAGTAATGCAGTTAACATAGTAGTTTTACTATTACCTACCACAGAGCATAAGTAGGTACCCCATAAATGCACAAAACACATTGAGTTCGGCCAGAATATCGTATCACTTAAATCTGTGTGCAATTATTTTTATTTCCTTCTTCAAACAAAATACTATGTTAAAATCCAATATATAAAACACATTATAAGAGCAGAATTACTAATTTGAGTGGATCAAAACTATCGCGTGTTCTGAAACAATTACTTAACAAAACCTGGCAAGTTTACTGGAAACTAGCAAGCAATATGTAGAAATGTCTGAATATACTGGAGAACATTCTTAGCAAAGAGCTATACCTACTGTGTACTAAAGAACTACTTTACCACTATACAAAAATACACATAAGAAATTGATTCTAAACAAACAATATAATATCACATTTTGAATTGATTTTTAACCAATTACATTATTCACTGTAACATGTGGCAAGAAACATTTATAAAGGATAGTTTATCCCATGAAAGATGAAAAATTGATCCTGAAGAATTACTAACTATAAAAGTCATTTATTTTTTATTTGTTTAATGCTTGGAACTGATGTTCCCAGATTTAAATCAAAGCACAATAAAAGTATTCTATGGAATGTACAAATGATTGAATATATAAAATATTTAAGTCAAGAAAAAAAATCAGTAGGTGTGGGATGGAGTCTTAAAATTGGTGTCTAAGTTATTGAAAATTCTTAGTAAATTTTCCATATAGATCATGCAACAAACGCTGGTTAGCATTCCAGTACAACTGAAAAGACTGCATACTACAGCTAAAAGGCAAGTAATAGCACTCCTGGGCCAGCCTCCCTTAACTTCTCAAAAATCCTCTAAGCCCTCTTGATCCCCAGGTTACATTGTTAGGGAGAATCAAGTTTGGAGAAGTAGGGCAGGGGAACTATAGCTATGCTACTAAATACTTTGAAAATAAGCATTACATCTTACTAACATATTCCCCATGTGGATTTATAAATATTTTCAAATATACAGAAAAGTTGAAAGAATTTTACAGTGAATAGCTCTATGATTGCCACTAGAGTCTATAATTAACATTTTATTATGTTTGCTTTATCACATAGTTTTTACATTCTTTATCTCACTTTGAAAATGGTAAAGATAAAGCATGAGTCAATTCATGTATTGAGAATTTCTCCCATGTTCAATGTTCTTTTTCTCCTCTTGAAAATAGAAACAAAACTCTAATATTTAGGCTTTAGAGAGTAAACACTATTTAAATGTACCATGAATTAAGGGTAACCTTGCTCTTGTCAATATGCCATGGCCATAAAATATTTTGGTTTATCAAATGTGTCATCCTAAGGGAAATAAAGTCTTTGAACACAGACTTCTCTTCTGACTAGCTGTAGGGTTGAGTACTAGTTACAGGTGATTGATGTTGTATCCATATATTAGGATGAAATATCATGAGCATTAATTCTCCTCTGACTCTCTCCAGGGACCCAGCAGACGGCATCATGGCCTGAAATGAACCACTAAGATGCAGCTCAATGGAAGCCAGGAAGAATGACCAGACCCACAGGAAAATTCTATCCTGGGGCTAGGGTGGAAAATCAAGGATTGATTTATTAGTTGCACTTCCATCTGTGTGTGTGTGTGTGTGTGTGTGTGTGTTCCCACCCCACCCCACACCCAAATAAAGAAAGCCTTCACTTTTAGGGGAGCCTGGTATTAAAAGTGCTTAAATCATTTGTTGTATGCAGTTTGGAGAGGGAAATCCAAAATGGGGTGCCGTGATTTGAGCAAACTAAGAAGCCATTCAACACTAGCACTGCTGGAGCCCCATAGGAAGTCAGTGATGAGAAAAGAGTAATGATTCTGCCCCCAGAAAAGAGAACACAACCAACTCCTTAGTCCACCTCCAATAGCTACCAGTTACTGTTTTTCACATGTGAAGCACTGTTTCAACTGCTGTAACTATCACTTTAAGAAGTAACACAAATGAGAAAGCTAGAGGAAGACAGAAGTTCAGTAATTTGACAAAGTGTCAGATTCAAGAACCAAATTCATGTGGTCTTATTGTAGATTCTGTGCTTTTAACTCTTTGCTATACTATGTTTTACTGGAGCTTCCCAAAGGCATTGCTAGTTGCATCAGGTATTGAGTGAAATAGTAAGCCATGTTGTATTAGGAGGCAGTGGTTGTTTCTGCTAAAGGTAGTTCTATAGTTTGTATGTTAATCTCCTCCAAAACTCATGTTGAAATTTAATTGCCATTATTACAGTATTAAGATGTGGGACTTTTAAGAGGTAGTTATGTACTGAGGGCTCCACCCTCATGGTTGGGTTGGTGCTGTTGTAAAAGAGTGATTTCAGCCACCATTTGCTCTTTTCTAGCTCTCTCTTGCCTCTTCCGTGATGATGCAGCAAGAGGCCCTCACCAGGTGCCAGCACCTCAGCACTGGACTTGCCAGCATCCAGAACTGTGAGCAAAGGAATTTCTATTTCTTATAGATGACCCAGTCTGTTCCTGCAGCACAGAACAAAGTAAGGTAGGGTCATGGGCACCACCACTTCTTTTCAATGTATTGCTCGTTTGTGATAAGCTCAACTAACAGGGTCCCCATCTTCAGGCAAGCTCTGTCCCTCTTCATCCACACAACTAATTTGGTTAGTATTTGGTTTGCTCAGTGAAGTGGGGATTCCAGCTTTGAGGGATGCGAAAACCCAGATTTGGCTTTTGGACCTAAAGTACTAAAGCTTTTTAGAAATGATTCACTTTTAGGAGAGTTAGAGACATTCATACACATACTCTTTTTATAATGCCAGTCATTTTTCCCATTTAGTCACTGTTTCATGTATATATAGCTTCCTCATAGGGAGCTCTAAGGAGGAGAGCGGAATGAATAGAAAAATTTAGCCTGAAAACCCACCCCAGATTCCAAGCACCATATATCTGATTCGATAAATGTCTCCTAATTGTGTCTTGTTTGTTTTTTAATGAATAGAATAAAGGTAGGACGTGGAAAGAGGTACTGGCAGCTCTGTCAGCAGCTGCTTGCTTGTGACAATGTCAGTTGCAAAGGACATCAACAATTGAGAGGGTGTGAGTGATGGCAGCAGCTGTTCTTTGTGTGGGTCACCCATAAATTGCCTGTTTATTTTTAAAAATGACCGACCATACTGAACAAGTGTTGATATTATCATTAGTCTGGGTATGCACTTAGGATATCCAAGAATAAAATAGAAATGAATAATAAGGATGAAAGAATTCTTGAAAAGCTTAAATTCCAAACAGCTGTGCTAACAGAGTCCAACATTAGCTGACTGAAACAAATCTGAATACCAGAACTCTAGATATAGAATGTCATAGTTTAGGTTTCCTGAGAGCAGACCCCGAAACAATGATCCAAGTGCAAGTAATTTATTTGGCTGATGATTCCAGGAAATACTGGGAAGGGAGTTAGGGAGACAGAAACCAGAAGATAGAAAATAAAGGCCACCTCATTGAACACATCACAATGGTGAGTAACTAAAACTTAATCCTCCTGGGGTGCTCTCAGAAACAGTCTGTAGGGCAAGGGTTCTCAAATATTGCTGTGCATTAGAGTCACCTGGGGATCTTAAAATGCACATTCCCATTCAATAGGTTTAATGTAGGACCCGAGACTTTGTATTTCTTATAAGCTCCCAGGTGACAGTGATGTTGTTGGTCCTCAGAATATACTCGGAAAATCAAATATATTGATATTTTTAACTTTTCAGTCATACTGTAAAAAATCATATGTAAAATAGGCAGAATTTCTTATGTCTATCACTTTTGTAACGTATCATTAAATCAGCTTTGTTTCATTTAATTCTTATCCCAGGCATTGCATATTCCTGAAATAGAATCAATCTTGGAGACAATTAGTCAGTCCCTGTGTAATAAAACCACAAAAATTTTTGTCCACCCTGTCTTATTGCTATTAAATCAGATGGCCCGGCTCACCAGCAGGCAGTCTGCTATCCAGAGAAACAAATGGGACATATTTTAGAAGAAAAATGTTAGTCTTAGTATATTCATTCCTTTATGAAATGATAAAAGCCAGAACTCACATGTTAGTATCAAGACAGAGGAAGGGACTTAAGAAAAATCAGAATTAAAACTGAGAAAACTTTAAATGTTAATAATAATTAGTATAATTGTAATTAGTCATAATTAATAGCAACTAATACTCAGAGATTTTCATATAATTCTGCCTTCAAAATGTTCAAAATATATTGAGTGTTATATATCTTGGGACTGTATATTTTGTCTATTCATTTTTATGAAGATATAGGCTCACTATATCTATTGACATCTTAAATCCACCAATCAGAAGAAAGCACATAGTCTAGTCTAGAACAAAATGGCGAAACCATAAAGTATGCATATGTCCCATTCACTTCTATCCATTTCCAGTTTTTTTTCTGTTATACCAAGTCCATATACTTCAAAAATGTGTGCTGCCAGGTCCAAAAGGCCACCACATGAATTTTTAGATTTGTATGATATGGTGGAGAAAAAAATGAAAGGAGGTTCTATCCAAGTTCAAATCGGAGAAAGAAGTTTCTGGAATCACTTCTGAGTGGAAAAAGAGTCACTTTATCTAATTCATCTTTAGAGGATGCCAGGTGAAATATCTGTGAGACAGCTGTTTGTGGAATCATCTTATAGAAGAATGAAGCAGAGGAAGAAATTAGGAATAGTCTTAATCTGCATCCAAGTATGCTACGATCACAGCACGAGTTTCTTTGGGAATTTGATGTTCATATTTATGTCTGCACATTAATTCCAGATTTATATAATAACATTATAAAATAACTATGTTTTCAAAATGAAAAGTTTAGATAATCAACAATTGAATGACTAACCACTTTTGTTGAAACTGACACTACAATTCATTCTCACTAGAGCCGTGCTTCAGGACTGGCTGATAAATGATATGATGTTGTTTTAGAAACCTCATCATCCCTCATGGTCCCTATAACTTATTGTAATATACACTAAATAAGGATGTCAGGTAGATTTACAAAAATAATTAAATGGACTCATTTAATGAGGCCATTTTTTTAAGAAAATCAACAAATATTAGGGCTAGATCTATCCTCACTAAACTTTCTTTTTTTATGGACTTATGCTCATATTTTCTTTAAAGAAAGGCCTTTGAAAAAATTCAACAGCCATTCATGCTAAAAGCTCTCAATAAATTCAGTATTGATGGAACGTGTCTCAAAATAATAAGAACTATGTATGACAAACCCACAGCCAATATCACACTGAATGGGCAAAAACTGGAAGCATTCCCCTTAAAAACTGGCAGAAGACAGGGATGCTCTCTCTCACCACTCCTATTCAACAGAGTGTTGGAAGTTCTGGCTAGGACAATCAGGCAGGAGAAAGAAATAAAGGGTATTCAATTAGGAAAAGAGGAAGTCAAATTGTCCCTGTTTGCAGATGACATGATTGTGTATTTAGAAAACCCCATCGTCTCAGCCCAAAATCTCCTTAAGCTGATAAACAACTTCAGCAAAGTCTCAGGATACAAAAATCAATGTGAAAAAATTACAAGCATTCTTATACACCAATAATAGACAAACAGAGAGCCAAATCATTAGTGAACTCCCATTCACAATAGCTTCAAAGAGAATAAAATACCTAGGAATCCAACTTACAAGGGATGTGAAGGAACTCTTCAAGGAGAACCACAAACCACTGCTCAGTGAAATAAAAGAGGACACAAACAAATGGAAGAACATCCCATGCTCATGGACAGGAAGAATCAATGTCGTGAAAATGGCCGTACTGCCCAAGGTAATTTATAGATTCAATGCCATCCCTATTAAGTACCAATGACTTTCTTCATAGAATTGGAAAAAACTACTTTAGAGTTCATATGGAAGCAAAAAAGAGCCCGCATTGCCAAGACAATCCTAAGCCAAAAGAGAAAAGCTGGAGGCATCACGCTACCTGACTTCAAACTACACTACAAGGCTACGGTAACCAAAACAGCATGGTACTGGTACCAAAACAGAGATATAGATCAATGGAACAGAATAGAGCCCTCAGAAATAATACCACACATCTACAACCATCTGATCTTTGACAAAAAGCTGACAAAAACAAGAAATGGGGAAAGGATTCCCTATTTAATAAATGGTGCTGGGAAAACTGGCTAGCCATAAGTAGAAAGCTGAAACTGGATCCTTTCCTTACTCCTTATATGAAAATTAATTCAAGATGGATTAGAGACTTAAATGTTAGACCTAAAACCATAAAAACCCTAGAAGAAAACCTAGGTAATACCATTCAGGACATAGGCATGGGCAAGGACTTCATGTCTAAAACACCAAAAGCAACAGCAACAAAAGCCAAAATTGACAAA
>NW_016805433.1:1834943-1866142 GCF_001698545.2 Rhinopithecus bieti
TCAAGGATCTAGAACTAGAAATACCATTTGACCCAGCAATCCTATTTCTGGGTATATACCCAAAGGATTATAAATCATGCTGCTATAAAGACACATGCACATGTATGTTTATTGTGGCACTATTCACAATAGCAAAGACTGGGAACCAACCCAGATGTCCATCAATGACAGACTGGATTAAGAAAATGTGACACATATACACCATGGAATACTATGCAGTCATAAAAAAGGATGAGTCGATGTCCTTCGTAGGGACATGGATGCAGCTGGAAACCATCATTCTCAGCAAACTATCACAAGGACAGAAAATCAAACACCGCATGTTCTCACTCATAGGTGGGAATTGAACAATGAGAACACTTGGACACAGGAAGGGGAACATCACACACCAGGGCCTGTTGTGGGTTGGGGATGGGGAGGGATAGCATTAGGACATATACCTAATGTAAATGATGAGTTAATGGGTGCAGCACACCGACATGGCACATGTATACATATGTAGCAAACCTACATGTTGTGCACATGTACCCCAGAATATAAACTATAATAAAAAAAAGAAAACAGAGTTTTATTTAGTTTCCGACATAAACAATCTTAAGTCGTCTACATCTGCAAGAATAATCTGAAGAACACTTTTTGACTTTTATGTAATGTTATTTTATCATCACTGCAAGAAAATGCAAAAATAAAGTGAAAAGAATCAGCATGCTAAATGAAATAAATAGCAAAAAGAACCAGGCTAGCTTTAAATTGATAAAGTACTTCTACTCTGTAGAGCTCTGGCAATCATAAGTGGGTGATGTTTCCAGGAAAATTATTAAAGTAACCTAACATAGTCACATGAAGACATCCATGCCCAGACCACACTTCTGTTTGATGTCAGTTGAAAGAGAAAGAACAAAACAGGTCTATGTGAATTGACATTGATGAAGCACTCATTGTTACTTGAAGATGATGCTTTCTCTAACCCTCCGTTTAAACTTGATTTTAAGTCCAAAAAAAAATCACAGGAGCAGTCCTTAAAATAATAGTCTTTTTCAGTATCAGTATTATTTCTTTCTATCAATTAATACAATAATTTCTCTCATTTTATATAATTCTTCACATCTCAAACACTATACCCAGAATATGTCACTTCTGAAGTTATCTGAAGTCTCATAGGACAGATGTGATGTGTTGGAATTTATCATGAACTTTTTCATGGCAATGTGAAAATAACTCTGGCAAACTGAATATGTAAGATATGTGATTTGGGGAAGTGAAAAACTGAGATCGTACTAATCTTAAAACATTTCCATAAAAGCAAAATACCTCTACATATACACAATAATATTGCTCATCTCTTTCTGGTTTAGAGAACAGAGCAACAAAATACATCCAACAGATCACCAAATACTTATTGCACCTTTTTTGCCATTATTCTGAAGTGTGTATCCTGCTACCTTTTTATCACTACGTTGTAAAATACTGACTATGACAAATGCTTTGGTGTAATACACAAAATATTCTTGGAGCAATAAAACAGTGTTCCAGGGTGATCTGAATTGCAAACTGCTGCAATTAGACTGACAGTAAAATCTACTACGCTCTGCTTTTCATTTCAAGGTCACGATTAATTACATAGCAGTATCATTTGTACCTATCGAGCATTCACTGTTCTGGGTTTGTTTTGCAGAAATAATCCAACAAAGCAATAAAATTAGTGGACAGCAATATACAAACTTCATTGGCTTTGATTGTGCAAACAAAAGTCAAAAAGTCATGTTATCAAAAATAAAACACTTCATTATTGGCATTCAGGTAGTTTGAGATGCCATGATAATTTTCCTATCTGGGACATTCCAGAACCTGAATACCAAGAGCTGGGTTATGGCCCAATACTAACTGAAAGTTCTAATGAAAAAAAAATCACAAGAATAAGAAAAAGCCATTAAATTTCCCCTAGTCCTACACTAATCCAAGTTGATTTGAGATCCTTAAAAGTATCTTCTTCAACTTCTGTAAGATTATTAGAAGTATTCTCTTTAAGTCCTATATGATCCACATCTATAGTTGATCTGTAATGAAGAGCACTTCAGATACAATTTGTCGATATGATACCTTGTAACTTTCAAGTATGTGCTCCTCTGTTCAGATTTAGTAAGGTGATAAGGCATTATTTAAAAGAAACCAAAAAAGTCAAACACTTTTGAATGCTTTAATTTTGAATAATAGTATATATATATTAAATATACATTTTATTTATATATATTTGAGAAATAGATAATTCTTTTTACAAGACCCAAACTCTTAAGGAGATAAAAGCAGCTTTTATCGTTGTAGGAAGATACTATCTTAATAAACCAAAAGGGGCCATGCATGTTCCTGACATATGATGAGCACCCTATAAATGACCGACCTTGTCCCTGACATTCACCTACTCATTCAGTAGAACACATACTCACAAACTCATATAAGCAGTGTCCTAAGAGTTTCTACTTAGAAGTAAAACATAGTAAGTACAAATCTACACATCTTAAATTAACAAAAGCTAGTGATTTGTTATAGGCTGAATAAGAGATCGGTTGTGTAGTGCTTAGAATAGGTGCTTATTCAGTCCATTTCGATGTACCTTGCTTTGAATGTACAATATGCCAAACACCATGAAAAGTTGACACTTTTTCAGTAATATTAAAAAGATGCTTCACCGTTCAATGAAGCAGGAGTCAGGCTAAATGCGTTCTGTTTCGCTAGTGTGGAACACTATGCCTGCTAAATTAATTCATCATGAAAGACTATAAACACTTGAAGTAATTAAATAAATGACCTTCTAATCTCTACCAGTGATTACATGGTGGCAGGGACATGGCCAGAGCTTCGTCTACAAAGATTTATGATGTTACATTTCAATTTTTCTTTAATTTAAACTCATTGTGACTCATTGTGTCATTGAGACTAGGTGTTCCTGCTCACATTTCAGATTCAAAAATTTTGAATCTTAAATCTTTATCTATACATATCAAGCTTCTGGTTTATTTGCAGATCTCACACATGAAGGCTACTTTTTAGGTGCCCACACCAATGAGGGAGCCAAGAGGTCATTAGAACTCCATTTACCACTCTCGATACTGCTGATTGAAAACGTTCATTCCTCTTCCATTCCCTTACCGAGGAGAAGGCGAGGCTATAGTGAGATGGGGGTCTTCCTGTGCCACATCACCAAGGTAGTATTTTTACATTTCTTACAGAATTATGGTTCTCCAATGTTTGTCTAAATTCTATTACTATTAGTACATTATGTATGAGCTGAGCAGTTTCGTGTGAGTTGGCCTAGTAAACCAAGTGTCATTACAAAACACTGTTTAAAGTTCCACCCAAAGAACTCAGAGAATGACTTTAAGAATTCATTCCATTCTTCAGCTTTAATCCCTTTTGTGTTTGCAGAAAATCTCTCTTACACAGGGAATGAAAAGATAGCACCTGCAGAGGTACTCATCTTTTTTGTCATGAAAGCAGCATCCCCATCAGAAATTATAACCCTGTAATTAATCACTTACCTATTACCTCCCTCCCTCTTTACCCACCCAATATAGTACCCAAATTGCCATCAGAGTTAAGAGCATTAAAAAAATGTAGATAGAAAAAGATTATTAAATGGCTTCTTAGTAGTTAAATTGCAGAGAATGCTTTAGATTGAAATTTACTGTGCCATCTTCTCTGGGTAAACACCCCAGTACCAGCAGGAAAAAAAGCAGGCTGAACATTTGGTAACACCAACAAACTTATTCGTAACACAAGTATTTGTGTAGAAATTTATATCCACATTAAAGCAAAAATTGATTTCAGGCATCTTGACTTTTATAGTATTTAGTATTTTCTGAGATTTACCTATACTGCACAAAAAATGAACCAAACTGGGAATAAACAATCTATGTATTTCTGCCTCTATTAATGACAAAAGGATTACTGTAGCCCCATGCTAGTTGCATTAATCATATTGGCGAAACAAAATTAAAAAGCCATTGACTCAGCACAGCCTCTTCTAAACTTACCTCCACCACTGTGAAAGACCTAGCTAGTTGTTTTCAGGATGTGAGAAGTGAACAGTAAACAAACTTCCTAAGACAGATGTAAAAACAAAGCTTAATTATGGCCCTTAGATCCACATCTAACTAAAAATTTCCTTCCTTTTCTCTCATTTCTTGCCAGCGCCATTGCTAGTGGGTCCGCACACACCTATCCTGTACTAACAGAGTCCATAAGAGAACTGCAAAAGATGATACATTTCAGTATGAGTGGGGCTCTCTGCCATCTCTGACCCTTCTGATAAGCATTCTTTAGGTGCTTCTCACTCCAACGGAGCAATTCAGCAGGTAAGAGTTTCTAAAAGCTAGAAAATAAAGTCAAAGTACATCCCTTAGTATTCAATCCCCACTTCTTACTAAAAGTTCGCTAAACCCTTTCTTTTAAAATAAAGTTAGCACAGTTCTTTTTTCTATTAGTTCTTTTGACATCACATAGAATCAAAACAAAGCTCGCAGGTGCCTCACAATTTTCTTTCCAGGCCAGCTGTATAATTCAGAAGGCCTAAGTTGATGTGTCCCAAGGATATGATATTGGAGAATTTAAAATGCTACTTATGCTTTCTAATGGCAGTAAGGCAGGTGTTCTCTTTAAGGAGAGCTCTAGCCTGCTCCGTTACTCCAGAGGTGCCTGAGACTCATGCCTCACCCTGGGTCTCAGAGAACTGTTCCTATGAGGTCAGTTCAACAGGTCACTAGTATGAAGTCAAGGGTGAGAGAACACAGTAGAATCCTTGCCAGCCCACTGGATGGATAAATTCAGAGGACTATAGAAACAAAATCACCAACTGGTAATGAAATCCAGACCTACAGAAACACATTGCTATACAGCAGGGTTGATTTCCGTGAAATAGTATGTTATTTTATTTCATAAGGTGCATTCATTTTCAATTTCAAAAGTTCTCTTTAAGAATAAACAAAAAGGACTAAGCAAAGAGAAATATTTTTTACCTTCTTCTGATCTTCCAGCTTGTGACTCACTGGATTCTTCCCATGTCTGTTCATTTCTGAAGATAAATCCATCACATTAGGTTCTTGCCCTTCAAAATGGAATCTCTTCAAAAAAGCAGCAAACTAATCCAAGATGCAAATTCTAGGAATACACTGGCCCGCCACGTTCCCCATCACACACCATTTCCGAACTTCATCGACTCCAAGGAATGATTAAAAAATCCATTGATTGAATGGAAAAAATAAAGTTTGCAGTTTACTCCCAGGACCTTCCAAATCAGCATATCGTTTTTAAATGCTGACTCCTCAAAAGCAAAATAGTCATCCGAGAATTTTAACTTCAACTGCTATCTTTCTCTTTCTTCACAGTTTTCCATTTTAATAAAAAGTGACAGATTTCCTGTAAACCTATGATTTAAAGAAATAAATGCACAGTTAATTCTTTTTCACCATTTTTTGTTACAATTAGTAAAATAAATTATTATTTCAAAATTTCAAAATATTTTAGGCATAAACAATATTTGACTTAAAATAATAGCATTATTCTTCACCCTTATGACCTTTAAAATACCAAGCTAAAAAGTAACAAAGAAGACACAACTACTCATCAAACATGTATATATGATTTACTGTTCCACTTGAATTTCTGCATTTATAGAACCACAGAATTTTAGAAGAGAGACCAATATGGCCAGATACTATGTTGTAGTTTGATAACTTTCATAGACAATTTTATTTAGACTTTGAAAAGGATCTGTAACATGGTTATTATCATTCCATTTTAAGATGATACAATTAAGATTAAGAGGGTAACTTTTTATAAGTCTAGTAAGTAACAGAACTATAATTAGAATTCAGATTGCTTTGACATCAAAAACCATTATTTCTCCTAGTTGTACTCCTCTTGACTCATATTATGCATTTTGTCCCACAAGGATAACATAAACAAATTTGTCAAGTGCCTTACTGGGTTATAGATACACTATGCACAGTACTTCTTCTTAAAGGGATCATATAATCCAGTGGATTCCAAGACCAGCTAGACAATAGAATCACCTGAGAATAATCATAAACATACAGATTTCTGAGGTGCACCCTTAACTCTGCTAATTTAGAAGCTACAGAGAAGTGCTTGGACAGCTGTATTCTTTTCATCTCTTTTAGATACTTGTGATATAGAAAAACCACTCTTGAAACCTCTCCTTAATGCAGGGCTTCCTAAACTTGTCTGCACCTTAGACTCACATAGGAGGCTTCCAAAACTACTGGGAGTCCCACATACTGTGTTTTGGCACCACTGCCTCAATATATAAATTCCCTTTGTAATTGACCAATTACTTCCTGAAGAAACCTATGGTCTCAGGAGGTTTCTGTCCATTTGTAATTATTCATAATCTTCATAGTCATCAACGTGCACCAAATATGTTTAATTTGTTTTGTATGACAGTTCTTCAAGTATCACTTTAGCCAGATTAACCATACCTAGCACCCACAAATATTCCTTAGCACCATGGTTACTTCCTTCAGAAGAGGTCACACTTTGTACAAGGCCCATAAACAGTGCTGTCCAGCACTGAGCACAGGGCTTAAGCACAACTTGCTCCCTTTAAGAATTCACCTCCAGGTCCCTCAACACATGCCATGACAAGCATAAAACAACTGATAAACATACTTTAAGTCAACAGTAAATCAAATGTTAATACGTATGAAAAATCAGCTTCTAAATTGCCCTTTGCACTTCTCTATACATATTTTTTTTCTTATCTGGCATCATTTTGCCAATCCCTGTTCTGTCTTCAGCATCTCTGCTCTGCCATGCAGATATTTTAGTTTGTGCACTACTGTGAAAGTTTCCAGCACAGTAAACAATGTGGACAAGGACTTTGGCATAAGAAAACATGATCAATTTGAGGAGCTGAAAGAAATCCAGTGAGGAGCCACTGCAAAATTTTAAGAAGGCATGCACTATAATAGGGTTTGTGATTTTAACAGTTCACCTGAACTGCCATACAGAAAATAGGAGGAAGCCAAACTTGTACCAGAAAAATCTTATAGGCATTGTGAGAGCAATCCGAGAAATATACAATAACATCCTGAACTAATGTAGGAGCCGACCAGGCGGAAAGAATGACCAAACTGAGTGATACGTCATGTAAGAGGTAGAGTTGACAGAATTGGTAATTGACTGAACATGAGTGTGAGTGTGTGGTTTAAGGGTGCAGGAACATTACCTAATGCAGCAAACTCATGAGAGACACACTTTGAACAAGAGAAGAAGAAAGGCATGGTAAAACAAAAGATACTTGCTAAAATCCAGGAAATTATAAGCTAATCTCACTGATGTTCATAGATGCAAAAATCCTAAACAAACATTAGCAAATTGAATCCAGGAATGTATAAAATGAATCACGCATCAATTCCAAATTGAAACTATCCCAGGAATAAAGGTTAGTTTAAGATTTAAAAATAAATCAGTGTAACTCACTATATTTACAAAACAAGAAAAATTATATGCTCATCTCTATGGGTGTAGACATATAATTTGATAAATTAAACATTGACTCATGGCCTAAAATTTATCTTGGCAAATGAGGAATAGAAGGGGACTTTCATAATCTTCCTTTATCTGATAAAGTGTATTCACAAAAAAAAAAAAACTACTGCAAACTTTAAACATATTGGTGAAAAGTTAAAAACTTTTCGTATGATCAAGAAAAACACACAAGCGGCTACTAATATGACTGTACTTAAAGTCTAACCATGCAGTAAGACAAGAAAATATGAGATGAGAGAGGAAGGGGAGGGAGATGGGGAGAGCAAACAAGCAGTATAAACACTGGAAAGAAAGAAATAAAACGATTATTTGAAAATGTTATGGTAATATATACAGAAAATATTAAAGAATCAAGAGATAAATTACTAGGATCAATAAGTGAGTTTAGTAAGTTTCTGGATACAAAGTCAATATATAAAAATCCTTTATATTTCTTTATAATATCAACAAATATTTAGAAAATGAAACTTTGAAAATATACTATTTACAATAGCATTAAAATATCAAATGCCCTGGAACAAATCTCACAAGAGACTGTAAAACTTTATGATAAAGCAATAAAACAACATCAAAAGAAAATAGAGATTTAAATAAATAGAGGGCTGTGCCATATTCAGAAATTATAAGACTCAATAATGTAGAAATAACTCATACCTAAAATATTTATTACATTTAATGCAATACCTATCAAAATCCCCACTTTTCTCTTTATAGCTTTAGAAGATGCTTCTAAAAGGTATATGGAAATGCAAACAATCAAGAAAATCCAAGACACTGATGAAGAAGAACAAGTTTAAACTATTTGCTCTACGGGATGTTAAGGCATATTTTAAATCAACAGTAAATAAAATGATAATAACAAGGGTAGAAAAATCAACCAAAAGAACATAGAAATCCCCGAACCAGACTTTAACAGATATGGCCACTTTATTTGATAAAAGTTTGAATTGCAAAACCATGGAGAAAAAGTCTTTTCAAAAAACAATGCCAGGTCAGTTGGATAGAAGAAAGTTAAACCCGACTTCTACTTCATACTAACAATTTCAGGTGGACTGCTGATATAAATCTGACAAAAAATAAAGCTTCTGGGAAAATGCCTTCATTATCTGAGGGTAGGGGAAAGTTTCTCAAGAGCTCAAAAGCACTGAACATGAAGAAAAATAATAATTATAATATCAAAACCTTTTATTAATCATAATACACCAATAAGAAAATGTAAATTCAACTCATGGACTAGGAAAAGTTACTTGTTATATACATAATTACATGTAAAACATCTAAAAGTCAATAATAAAAATACAATAGACAAAAAATATCTGAATAGATGCTTCTAAAAAATAGTAATATAGATGAAGAACAGATTAGTCGTTGCCATGGCTTAGGGATGAGGGTGAGATGTGTTCAAAAGAGGCAGGAAATAGGAGCCTTGTGGTACGGTGTTAACAGCATTGTATCTTGATCGTAAGGGTGGTTACATGAATCTACGTAGGTGATTAAGTTGCATAGACAATACACACATACAATTCAGTGTCTATAAAACTGGTGAAATATGAATCTGCTCACTCTGTGGACTGTACCAATGCCAACTTCCTGGTTTTTATCTTATACTATAGTTATGCAAGATGTTAACACCGTAGTAAACTAAGTAATGGGTACACAATACTTCCCTGTCCTTTTTTTGCTTATCTTGACACTTCCTGTGACTCTAAAATGATTTAAATAATTTAAACATGAAAAGTTAAAAAAGGATGGACAAATGGCCCATAGATACATGTAAAAATGAATACTCTTACTAGTAATCAGCACAATGCTAATCGAAACTACATGAGATATAACTTCTCCTCTACCTAAGTTAATAAAAAGAATGACACTATCAACTGTTAGCAAAGACATAAAACAAATGGAACACTGCTGGTCAAAATGTAAATTAGTGTAACTATTTTGGGAATATGTTTAGTATTATCTACTAAGTTTAAAGATACATATACTTAATAACCCAGCAATAATATTCCTAGGTATGTACTCTTCAGAAACATGTGCATATGTGCATTAAGAGACACAACAGGAAAGTACTTACAACATAACCATAAAAAAAACTCAAAACAATCTGGAAATAAAGTTCAACATTAGAATAGATAAATAACGTATGGTATGCTTATGCAGCAGACAATTGTACATTAATTAATATTAACAAACTATGGACACTCTTACCAATATGTATGAATCTTAAAAATATTAAGGAAGCCAAAACCAAAGCAAAAGAAATATGTATACTACACGATTCCATTTATATGAAGTCGCAAAAACTGGCAAAACTAACCCATGGTGTTAGAAGTCAGGATACTGGTTACCTTCGGTGAGTGAGAGGGAATGATGTTTTAATAGCAATTTGATTACAGTGTTACCCGTATTCATTTTTTTGACTTGGGTGGGCAATACATTAATACAAGCTTTGTAACAATTCACTGAGCTGTAAATTAAAATTTCGTATAGTTTTCTCTTTGTAAATTATGCTTCACGATCAGAAAAGAAGCTAAGAAAAAACTCAGATACATCTATGTGTTTAGTGTTCCCATAAATGGTCTCTCCAATAAGCAACAATAAAAAAAAGTTAGACTGATTAACCTTGTTATTATTAGGTATCATTCTTATTTTTTAAGGTTATAGACCAGCTGTTTCATTATGGCATAGAATTTTGCCTAAGCACGATGTCAAGCTCATCAATAGCATGGTTTATCAAATGTCAGAAAATGTATTTATCTCCTAACTTTTAAAATATCTCCCCCTCTCTTTAGAGTAGTAAGGCATTACAGTCTGTCAACCATATTTTCCATATACATTATTTTATATTAGCATGAAATAATTTTTCCAAAAGCATTGCTAATGTTCTAAATTATTCAAATTTATCTACATTACCTAATACCTTCCTCGTAGTAGGAAAAGACATATGGAAGACATAGCACTATGTGCCTAATGTGTGCACAGCATAGTGCAGGCCCCAAATTATCAGATTTTAAATGCTCATACTTGTCTTTATACAGTTTACAGTCCAGCAGAGAGTCAGATGTAATGAAAACAAAGGAGCACCAGCATATTCTTGTCAAATATCAAAACCTTAGAATACCAATGAGTTTACACCAATGCTAAAAGGCAATTTCATGTGGACAGAATAAATTATGGACAATTATGCACATAAAATTAATTTGAATATGATTTCAGTTCATTTTAAATTAATAATTTAAGATGACTTATCCTTACTTTTGCAGAATAAAAATGATTTATGATAAAATTACAAAGCTGCTGGAATGTATATGAAGATATTGAAAAGTTGTTCCCTCATACGAAGGTAATTGTCAATATGTGATATTAATTCTCTACCACTTTTATTCAATATAATACACTAGTTGGGTTTGGTAGTGAAATCCAATGCCTTTATGTATAAGTATAAATAGTTTCATGTTTTTATAGCTTAAAAGAATGTTTCCATACTGCTCAGATTCACCCAGGAGTCTCTCATCAGATAAAGGATAAATGTTTTCAGTGAGATTTTGAAAGGATTTGTGAAGATTACTTTAGAGAGTGATTGGAGTATGTGCTACTCCTACCTCAGCCTCTGGCAGGGATTTTACAGGGACCACTCAGAGAGATTGATGGATATTTTCAGCAGTTGAGGGGACACAGAAATCTAGTACCTGGGCAAGGTGAAGTGGCCTGTGACCGCAGGGCAATGACACATCTGAGAAGTAATTTGCAGTCTTCTCTGATCATGAATCAAAATGTACACATCTTAGGGACCTTATAAAGAATGTGTGTAAAAATGTTTGCCTGAATTCATTTAGTAAAACCGATCCTGCTCAAAAGGGTAATTAGCCAGGGTAAGGGAACTCCTGAAGGAGGAAGCTGTAGGAACTATAGCTGGGAGGAGGAGCTGAGGAGACATCCGGAATATTTGGCTCAAAGAGAGGCTACTATCCAGTTCAAGGGAGAGGAGGTGAGGGAGGTCTAGCAGTACAGTTTTCAAAATTCTTAGACAAATAACCAGGTAGTCAGTTTTAAACATCCCCCTGGCATACAGTCAATGAGCCATCTTACAATATTAAGATTTTCTTACCTCTCCTCTTTTCCTCGCCTACCCTGCAAACACCCTAGAGTAAGTGGGGAGGAGGTGAAAGGAGAAAGAACTTTCCAAATAGCAGAGGTATGGTAGCAAAGGGCAGTAGTCTCTGGTCTTGGTTTGGGTAAAGAGGAAGAAGCTTTTGAATAAAGATGTGTTTACAGATATATTGAAAAAAATATTCAAATTCTGAATTGAAACCTGTTTTGTGACCAATAGTGAGACAGTGATCATAAAGCTTTTTTTTTTTTGAGATGGAGTCTCACTCTGTCTCCCAGCCTGGAGTGCAGTAGTGCAATTTCAGCTCATTGCAAGCTCCACCTCCCAGGTTCACGCCATTCTCCTGCCTCAGCCTCCCGAGTAGCTGGGACTACAGGCGCCCACCACCATGCCCGGCTAATTTTTTGTATTTTTAGTAGAGACAGGATTTCATCATGTTAGCCAAATGGTCTCGATCTCCTGACCTTGTAATCTGTCCGCCTCGGCCTCCCAAAGTGCTGGGATTACAGGTGTGAGCCACCGCGCCCAGCCAATCATAAATCTTACACTATGTAAAAGTGAATGAAACACAATTATATGATCCAAATTTACATCCATTGGTAGAGAAGCAATTAATTCTATGAAGAAGTTTAAAGAAACAAGAAAGAAGTTTGGAATAGAGATTTAGATTTGTGAGTCATCAATCTCAAAAGGAGATCACGCATAGAAGTTACATGGGTTGAGAAAAGTACCAAAGACAGGCCTCTTGAAAACACTCAAATTGCCTTAGGTACCATTTTCAAAATTAGCTCTTAATCCCATCCACTTAGCAAACTTAATCATACCACTTAATTAAAATTCATCAATGGTTCTCTAATACCTGGAGCATAAAAGAAAACAAAAATCAAAATTTCTCAGCATGATATTCAACACTCTACCCATTCTGTTTTTTTAACTTCCCAGCTCCTATTTTATTGTAGCTGTACAAAACAAGTTATAATACCTCAATATAACTTGTCATCTCACACCTTGGACATTTATAGATCCATGTATGCCACACGATCCACTTGGAAAGCTCCTACTTCATGTTTAAAAAGTTTCCTCAACTCATTTCCTCTCTGAAAGCTTTGCATTGTATCCCCACTCACCCAGACAAGTTAGGCCTTTTTATCCCCATGTTCTATAAGCACACACACACACACACACACACACACACACACACACACACACACACCAATCATTGCCTATAAGGCTGAAAAGGTTATGCCAAAATTGTCTTATTCTAGCAAAAATACATTTATAGTTTAGAAAGGCCATAGGTTAGGTGCAGTGGCTCATGCCTGTAATCTCAGCACTTTGGGAAGCTGAGAGGGGCAGATCACTAGGTCAGGAGATCAAGACCATCCTGGCTAACACAGTGAAACCCTGTCTCTTCTAAAATTACAAAAATTAGCTGGGCATGGTGGTGCACACCTGTAGTCCCAGCTACTTGGGAGGCTGAAGCAGGAGAATTGCTTGAACCCAGGAGGCAGAGGTTGCAGTGAGCCAACGTCATACCACTGCAGTCCAGCCTGGATGACAGAGTGAGACTCCATCTCCATTAAAAAAAAAAATAGAAAAGAAAAGAAAAGAAAAAAAAAAAGAAAGAAAGGCCATAGGCCTCTTCTGAACTTATTATTTTAGCCATATTCTCTTTGAGATAGTACATGCATACAACAAAGTACAAAAATCTTTAGTACACAGTCTATGACACATGCATCTACTGAGTTAACCGTGCATATCAAGATCCAGAACATTTCCCAAATTTCAGAAGACTCCCTTATTTATCCTTTCACATAACAGCCCTAACGGTATCCACTACTCTGAGTTTTATCAGCATATTTTCCCTGTTCCTGAAACTTCAATATAACGAATACTACAGTGCCTACAGTATGTACCCATTTGTTTCTCCTCTTTTCTTTTCTCAACATTAAATCTGGAAATTGTGTCTGTGTTGTTACAAGTAGCAGTAGCTCATTCTTTTTTATTCCTTTACGAAGTGGAAGGTTGTGCTCATATGTCCCAATTCATGTAATTGACCAAAATAATGCTTAATTAAACTGGAATTTTTAATCATCCTGAATTCTGTATCCTAATTCAGGCTTTCTGGACTCTTCATGTTTACACATGAAGAAAATAAAGAAGTTCATTTTACTTCACCTATTTTTTCCCAGGCTCTGTGACCTCTAATCAAGTCAAGAGAATACAAGAAGTTCCTGTGACCAGACTATTAACAGAGTAACAAATCTCAAATCCAGAAACTGTTTAAAAAATGACTGAAAATTTATTTAGGAATTTTAACTATTAGTCAGAGGTGATATGATCATTATTTACTCTTTAAATTCTCATATTGAGTTGTTGCTTCATCTTTATGTGGCTAAATCAGCATGTCTAAAGGGCAAAGAAAGGATCCAAGCCCAAATGGGAAGGGTTAAGAAGCTGTTCTAGCAGACC
Organism: Rhinopithecus bieti; assembly: GCF_001698545.2. Taxonomy (NCBI): domain Eukaryota; kingdom Metazoa; phylum Chordata; class Mammalia; order Primates; family Cercopithecidae; genus Rhinopithecus; species Rhinopithecus bieti. The sequence goes on from NW_016805433.1 coordinate 1,849,096, forward strand.
CACGGCCTTGGGTCAGAAGTTCCACTTGACATCCCACCGTGCCCCAGATCCAAGACTCACTGTTACACATAACAAAGTACTCTACCCACAGTACAAATATTAGAAGCCTAACAGAATAATATGATTGTTCAAAATATATTTTAAAAATATTTAAAAATATTTTAAAGGGATTATTGTAAAAGGTTATTTAAACATCAACATCTATTTGTGATTTAAATATTTTAAAAAGCAAAAAAATAGAAACAGGAATAAAAGAAAGTCAAATAGCTACAGCAGAAAATATTGTACTCACTAGTGAACTATCAAAAGAATATGTAGAGTATGATACCATTTATATAAAGTTTAAAATCATTACTAAATATTGTGTGTGAATACAAACAAATGTAGTAAAAGTAGAAAACATGTATGCAATGATAAATTCTTTAAAAGTCAAAAATAAATAAAGATGCTTAACACTACCATTTACATAAACCATTATGTTATGGGTCCTTATCACCATGTCAAGACAAAGAGAAATCAATATAAAATATAAGAATGGAAAAGGTAGAAAAAAAATTTGTATATATTATTGACTATAGACAGTACAGGAAAATTTATAGACAAATTATTTAGAATAATCAAGGTTATCTTTTATGATACACCAACAAAATGTACATTTGTATCAGCAACAATAAAAACAGTAAAATAAAATGCAATTTTAAAACAAATTCTACTAGTAAGAGAAACAAAAATTATAATGTCCTTAGAGATAAGACTAGAACAATATATGACCTTTACAAGAAACATTTTTTTTTGTTAAGATATGAAGAGTATTTGTATAAATGGAGATATAACATGTTTATGAATAGGAGGATTCAATATTATAAAGGTGCCAGTTGTCTTTTATAATTCCCTAAGTTCAATTCCAATCCAAATCTCCATATGTAACATTTTAGTGTAACTTAAAAAGCTGATTATGAAATTTATAGATAAGAGCAAAGGAATAAGAATAGGCAAGACCATTTTGAAAAATGCATGCTTTCGAGATTTTCAAGATATCAAGATTTATAAAAAATAGTGATATTTAAGACTGGGGAGAAATTGGCCAAAGGAAAAGGCAAATAATTTATTAGAATAGACTATATTGTTCGGAAACAGAAACATAGTACACAGATTATTAATATGCAGTCCAATGAGGAAAAAAATTGACAATTAAAAAATGTTTCTGAGACAATTGGTTAAACACTTGGGAAAATAAAACGAATAAAAAATAATTCTTAAATGAGATATAAAAAATACAAACCCTAATGAAAAAGACTGATACAATTGACTATATCCATATGTACAACAAAGTGTCAGTATATAAAATAGAAAACCCAGAGACTGGAAAAATATAGTATGTGTCTCAGGATCCTTAGGGTGTCGCTTTTCGAGGCAGAAACCTCTGTTGCTCGTGGCACCTTTCCCTGGGGTTTGCTTGGGTCTGTGGGCTCCATCCGCTCACTCGGCCCAGCAGGCTGGCATCAGCTAGTGCTACCAGCCAGATAGCACGTCCGCCAAGGGCGGAGCCAGAAGTGCAGCAGTGAGGGGTGTGTGAATGAGCACAAGGTCTCACAGCGCACACAGCCAGGATTGCTGGCTGTGGCAGGGCAGGCAGCTCCAGGCACCCACACAGATGCTTGGCTCATGTAAGGCTGCAGGTGAACCGGGCATTCGGAAAGCTGTTTTCACTGCAGGGACCAGAGAACACACTGGTACGTGGAAGCTTGGACCTGCCAGGAACCGCAGAACCCCAAAGAGGGTGTCACAGCCCGGCCTGGGGAGCCCCTAGTTCTGGGATCCCCAGAGGGCTGCAGCTCTTCTCTCCTTCTCCTTGCCTGCAACATGGTGAGCAGCAGTGCATGTTTCAACCCTGTATGTGTTATAGCTCTTTCAGTTCTGCCACCTGGCAGGTCCCAAGTTCTTGTCCCATTTCAAGGAATAAGGAAGCATGCAGACAACTGGAGGAGAAACAAGGCAGAGAGGAGCTTCACTGAGACACAGAACAGCTCTCAGGATACCCAAAGTGGGTAGCTCCTTTCTGCAGGTAAGTCATCCGGACAAGAGTCCAGTTCTCAGCAGAGAGGAGACCGGGAGTGGGTAGCTCCTTTCCACAGGCAGGTCATCCAGGTGAGTTGAGAAGACTTGAAATGGGTAGCTGCTTCTCACAGCTGGTAGTCCCAATGTCTCTGTGAGTCTGGCTGAGTCCAGGGCTTTTTGTGGGCTTCAGAAGGGAGGAAGTGCATGCTGATTGGTCTATGGGTGGCCATGGGTGGGCGCTGAAAAGCACCATAAGTTTTCACTCCTGGCACAGATTCCACCTGCAGCTGACAGCCTGGGCCCCATGCTTCAGGCCATCCCTGGCTTGAAGATGGGGCTTCACTCACCCCTTTCTGCCCAGGAGCCTGTCTGCTTCCTGCTGCCATCATGTCAGCCACAGTACCCACCCACCCAGGCTGTTCAAGCGGAGGGCATGTCAAACCACCCTCAACCCACCCTGTGCCCCCACTCCCATGCTCCTCAGTGCCCAAAGTCTGGAGGGGACTGAGGAGGCAGGGACCTAATGTGTCAGCACTACCCTGAGCAGGCATACACACAGCCAAGTTGTGACAGTGCCTGGGCTCAGCCTCAACTGTGCTCCAAAATCAGAGCAGGCGCTGGGAGCGAGGAGAGGCCAGGCCACGGGAGCAGGTACTTCTGAGCCTGTGGGGGCAGAGGGGCTTCCTGGCCCGAGAGTGCGGGGATGCCTGGGTCTGGAACTGCAACAGGGCAGCTGCAGCTGTGCCTGGTGAGCAGAGGGATCCTGACCCACCGACTTAGAAGGGGGCAAATCTCTCCCTCTTGCCCCCGATCTCCCCCACATGGAGCACAAGCACGCAGCCCCAGACACGCCTTCCCAGCTACAGCCCGAGTCTTCACAGTGGCCGTTCTAGATGGGCTGCCACTGCCATCATATATACGTGTATATGTACTAAAAATAGAATTCTTACAAAGTAACTAAAAACAAAGACAAGTGACCCAGCAGAAAAAGAAGCCGAGTATATATATATATATATATATATGATGAAGCAATTCACACAAGAACAAACATGGATGGTGATATAGTTTGGCTGTGTGTCCCCACCCACATTTTATCTAGAATCGTAATCCCCACATGTCGGAGGAGTGGCCTGGTATAAGGTGATTGGATCATGGGGCACATTTCCCCTCGCTGTTCTGATAGTGGATAAGTTATCACAAGACCTGATAGTTTACAAGTATGTGGCACTTCTTCTCTCTCTCTCCTGCTCCACAATGTGAAAATGCACTTGCTTCCCCTTCCCCTTCCGCCATAATTGTAAGTTTCCTGAGGCCTCCTAAGCCATGCTTCCTGTTAAGCCTGCAGAACTGTGAGTCAATTAAACCTCTTTTCTTCATAAATTACCCAGTCTCAGGTATTTCTTTATAATAGTTTGAGAACGGATTAATACAGATGGCCAACAAGCACATGAAAAGCAGTAACTGACAAATTACACATCTTTTTTTAAAAAAAAAAAGATAGTAGCAGAGTCCCATCTAAAAGAATATTTAAAAAGTTTAAATGTTACCAATATCAACTGTTGGCAAACATGGGCTAATACTAAAACTTCCATAAACTGCCAGTGAATATGTAACTGGTGCAAATACTTTTAGTGAGTTATGTGGCAAAATCCAGTAAAATTTAATGTCAACAGACATTATCATGCATCCATTGAATTTCTTAGGAGAAATACATACACTAAAAGACATGAATGAGAAGGTTCATTGTAGCCTCTTTGGCATTGGTAAAACATTTGAAATATTCTAAATATTCATTATCAGGTATCTAGATCAGTAAATTATGACATGTATCTGTATAATGGCATGTTTTATAATATTTAAAATTTATGTATTAAACTTTGAGCTACCCACACAAACAAATCTTAATATAATCATGCATCAAACAAGTTGCACAAGAATAGAGAATGATGTCACTTACAAATTTAGAAACATGTAAAACAGTAATAAATACCATTTGGATACAAATACAGATATGGTAAAAGCATTAAAAATGTGTTAGAAATGACAAATCCTAAATCGGGATTGCAGTTGTTTTCTGGAATGAGGACATGGAAATAAAAAGAGTTACGACAGGAAAATTTAGTAATTCCAGTATTCCATTTAGGAATTCCAATATTTTATATCTTTTAAAAAAATTCTGAAGCAAAATGTTAAAATATGGCAAAGCTAGATGTTGAGTACATGAAAGTTAATCATTATTATTCACTCTGTTTTCCTTAATCATTATTATTCACTCTGTTTTCTTAACACCTAAAATAGTTCCCCATAAGAAATGTTAAAAAAAATTATAGAATGCAAAATTATTTTTAATAAATAAGTCAATCAACCAACCAACCATTAGACTATAACATGGGGTTTTCAACAGGGATAAGATCTCTTCATGTGGCATTTGGCACTGTGCTGGAGGACTCTCTTTTTCATTGTACTGGAGAGTATTGCTGGCATTTACCAGGGGAGGGAGATGATAAATGTCTTGCCATGCATTGGTACAATCCAGTACCAATAAAAATTGCCCACCTATCAACAGACACAGCCACCATACCAATCTGTCTCAGAACATACTTAACTTGACCACAGTCTTATCTCAAGCCCCTCACCATGAGAAGATGGCTTATTTCTTGGGATCCTTTCCTTAATAACATTATTTTCCCCAGAGCGTCCTATGTGTCAGAGGTTGTTCTAGGATCAGGCAGGAAGAGAAAGATGCATAAGGCTCTGCCCCAATACCCACCCCGTAAGCTGAATTCCTACCTCACCCTCTCAGCTAAAGTGTTGGGCTCCATCAAGTCAACCCTAGGAAATCTTTATTGCCACCTGATTCAGATGCAAACAATCAAACAAAGTCTCAGTGCCATTGATTGCCCTATAAATGCCTCTCCACACAAATGTATTCCTTTTTTTGGTATCATGAAGAATCGGACAACTGGAAAGTAAACACTAATGCAATACAATTTTGTGGGTGAGTTTTCAGAAAACTGTAATATAAGACAAAACAAGCTTTTATCTTGTATACTATGTATTCATAAAAGGTATTTTTTAAAACTCCCTTGCATCATGCTTTATAAACTACGTTATTGCAAAATTCCATCTTTCCCACTTGTGATACACAGGAGAAATAAAAACATCAGGGGAAAACATTATGTTCCTTGCAACATGGCGGTTCTGCCTCATTTCTGTAGCCTGCAAATGATAGGCTATTTGCCCTTATCAGATAAATTGGCTCTGCAGCCACATTTAAAAGAACATACACTGGTTTTCAGCAGGAAGTTTGGACTTGATTACTTCAAGATAAAAGGACGTAAGGAAGGTTGAATATCATTTTGAGACAATAATTGTATGTGTAATGCAGATTGAACAGTGTAATGCATCTATATTCTGAGGTACTAATGATAAGTAGAAAAAAGCTTGCATCTTTCAGCTAAATTTGTTTATTTCCTGAAAAGTCAATGTAGTAATTCAAGGCCAAGTGACAGGAAATTACGGTTTCCTGGCTGACATCAATTCAATCTTCAGTAATAGTTCTTAAATGGAGTTTCTATGCTCAGAAGAGAGGGAAACACACACACACACAATATTTCCAATAACTCAGGTCACAACCCAGGTGATATGGCAAACATTATGTGGCTAATACTATGATGTATGCCTACAAACACGCATTGCCTTATTATGCAATTTTAATCAAACCTATTTTTTGATCAGGTTCTTACATTTAGTCTTGTATATGAACTTGGTTATTTAGAGAACACAGGCTCTCATAAGCAAGATTTGAAACACATGGCTGTTTCTTATTGCAACATTAAATAGATAATCATTTTATCTAGGTAGTCACAAAAGTAAATACACTAAGTAAAGTTTTACAAATTAAATTAAAACAAAATTGATTTCTAGTCTCCTTGCTCAAGTGTTATCAATAATACATAGTTCTCTCTTGGGAGAAGGGAGCCTTTCTCACCTTTTCTACCCATGCTCAGGACCCCATCCTATATATCATCTGTTTAAACTCTCCCGATAGAAGAGACTACTAATTTTCACCCAATATCCATTCTCCATTTATCCTCAAGGTTTCAGCTGCACATAGGGCCTTAAAATGGGAGACTACGTTCCCAGTTTCCCTCTTTGCAAGATCTGGCCACTTGATGATGCCAATAGAATGCACACGCCACTTTCAGATGACATAATTTCAAAAGGAAATTACAATTTTCTCTCTTTCCCCCAAACGCATGGCTGTTTCTTATTGCAATAGCGACAAAATAGGTGATCGAGTCAGGTTAGGTAACATTATTGAAGCAAACCTAAAATATACTGAAAAAAGATCTGATGACATATCAAAAGAAACAATTTGGACTTCATAAATTTTGAAATAGAAGTTTTAAAAACCTCTATGTGTTACTCATCGTGGTTTCAATTCAGTCTATTAATTTTCCAATAAAAGGGTTATACATTTTTAAGAATCCTTACAGTTTTAATATTCTAAGATTTTATACATTGCCTCCTAATTTCTGCCACTTTCTTAGCCAAAGCCTTTCATTATCTTGATTAGTACACTGCAACCTACAGATACTCTGAGGAGAAGCACACTCCCCTTGTTAAGAGATGTTCTCATCCTTCCTTGATTTCAGATAATCTTAAGCCACGATTTGCCGCCATTTGTAACCCAGTCTTCTACATTTTACTTCCTATTATATCCAACCTTTGGGCACTAGTCCAACACCAATAAAGAAGCAAATGCTATTTATCCAGTATCAAAAATTCCAAATTAAGTAGAGAATAAGAAGCCTAGCCAGCAGATAAAACTGTAGAAATTTTCTACTAGAGAAACCAATAGTATATTTTGGAGAAGGAGATCAAAGAGAAACCAGCCCTTAGTAGAGTCATTCCTTCATGTAATACAATTTGTAAAAGGATGGGGAGGGGAGAAGGCCTTTAGAAAACAGTGAGTAGTATTTTATGTCCCACACAGATCCTGCCTTGTGTATCTTTTCTTCCTGATACAGCAGAGTATTTTTATATTTTACTTTTAACAGTTTTAGAAGAGACTATGCTGCATATTCTGCACATCATTTTTTCCTCCTGCGCATAAGGAAAGACCACATTTTAGCATGTGGTAAATAATATTACTCAGGCCCAGTAAGAATGAGAACCAGAAGCTTGGGCTCATCCAGTGCATTTTTTGGGTTAGTGTACCTGATATCTCTGACAGACACCACTGGTTTTTCATGAATATACACCAGCCATCATCCCCTTCTTCCTTTGGTTGTGGATACCCCAAATTAAAAGATGCAAATTAAAAAGACAAAGAACTGTCTAGCTAGAGGCTCTTCCCAGTCTCCCTTGCAACTAAGGATGACCATATGACATATTTTTCATTACTGGGATATAGGCAGAATTCATTCATGCCACCACTTGTAGATGAAACAGATACATGCTCACCTGACCTTTCCCTTCCCACTAGCTAGATTATAAATGGTACAGGAGGAACCAGAGCAGCCATCGTGGACCATGACATGAAAGCTGCATGTTAAGAAGGACATACCAATGAGATTGAGTGAGTCTGAGTCCCTGGGTGGCTATGTGAGTGGTAATACACTACCAGCCCTGGACTGTCTTTGGACTACAACGTAAGAATGAAACACACAAACCAAAACACTTTTTTCTTTGGGAGGTGGGCAAGATTACTTGTAACAGCAACTTGGTCTGTACCTTAACTGATATTCGTCCTTACTCCATGTAACATCACCCTAAGAGTATTCCACTAACTGTCCTGTCTTATTTTGGATTGGGGTTCATTCTACTCCCACTACCTCCCTCTTACAGAAAGTTTGACCACATTTCTCTTTCCGAGTTTTTCTCGGAAAAAACTGTTTTCATGCCTCAGTTTGGAATCCTGATTTGGCCTCACATTCTGTCTCACTATCCTCAATCCCTCTTGGGTCATGCTGGCTGGATGTGTACTTGGTCTCAGCAATGTCCCAGCTTGAATATGGCTGTGACGCTCTCACAGTCTTCCTCAAAAAAGAAGTATGCCTCATTTTTCTAGGACTTATGATCTCACATTTTCCCTAGTCCTTTTTCCACTGAACCTCTTTCCCTAGTGCATATGTAAATTACATTACAACCACAAAAGAAAATTGCTACAGTAAAAGAAGTAAGGTAGACTCTTCGCAGTTTCATTTTCATGTTTGTAGTTTCAGCATTTGTCAGCTCTTTGCAGTAACTTTAAGTGGCCATGGCATTTAATGACCTACAGTTTTGCTTTGACTTTGCTAGTCATTGTTGTCACGGTATTGCACTTTCTAGTACAGAGGGGAAAGAAAGAGGTAGAGCGGAAGGAGATGGAGGAAATGCAAGATGGCCAGAGAGAGGAGAGAGAGAAAGAAAAGTGAAATGAGAAAACAGAGCAAGGATTTGGAGAGACCAGGGGAGAGAGGCTGATGGCGGGGAGGACAGGGTAGGGAAGGAGAGATGAGAACTCTCAGTCAAGGCTCTTCATAGATTGGAAGCCCACAAAACAAATATAACTCGAATATATGTTAAGAGGGAAGATAAATACTTACATGGGTCTGCCCCTCTGTTGCCACAGTCAGAGAGGGGAATAACTAAAATACTTCACAAATTCCTCCATTTCCAAGGAAACTGAAGGCAATTCTAAGAAACAAATGGCATGCCTTTTGCATCCCAGAAAAGATCTCTTACCAGTACCTAGACTGAGAAAGTTAAAAGAAGTGATTCCTCAGTAAGTGAGATTGTTCCACTTCCTATGAAAGCAACAAAATACCTTATTGACCCAAAGATTGGAAAATAAAGGCATTTTCTTGACCATGTTGGAGGAGTAGAAATATTTATTCCTTTATCATTCTGTTCCATTGTAACCTTTAATGCTAGAAAGAAATGTGGTTTTTTTTTGTAAAGAAAAATCAAATTCAGAAAGGAGAAATATTTTTAAAGGAACTGGGTCTGAGAAATCTAACCTATGGAAATAAAGAACACAATCCTCCAAAGGGGTTTTAGAATCTGACTTTGATTAAAAATCCACTCCTTCGAAATAATAGGAATTCCTATTTTCCAATGAGAATTTCAAGCAAACATTTATTTTTAGAAAGCTACCAACTTATGTTGAGAGTAGTCCAGGTCTGTTGACCCAATAGGAGGTAACTATTGAGTGTTTTACTTTGGTTTGGCAGCATTTTTAAAATTATTAATAGTTTAGAAATGAGTCCAGTAATCAGTAAAATTTTTCAACAGAAATTTACTTATTATACAGCAAATAAAACTTAAAGTGCATGATGGTTTACTAATTTCTTACAGAGTTTAAGGTGGAGAATTAAAATGTAATTAGACAAAGCACTGATAACATCAAGCAATTGGAGGAAACATTAAGATTTTAATAAATGTTGAGATATATCCTATTGGAAAAATATTTCTGGAATTATAGCAAAAGTCACTATAGAATATGACATAATATAAAAATACTATGAACTAAACACTGCTTAGTTGCAGACAACCAAGTACAAGTTTTAAAGTAGGCGTTAATGAAAAAAATCATTAGTCACATATTATGTTTGCCCAGTGATATCATTTAATATTTCTATCCAAACAAAACCAAACTGGCAACTAACCTGATAGTATAATTTGTGATAAATCTAAATTTTAAAATGTCAGGCTTTCTAAAAACCAGGTTAGACTTTAAAATATTCTATTACTTAAGATATCCTAAAAGTTGCTGCCCCTATTTCAGTGAACCAACATAGGTCACGGAGTTTAAGAACATGCACAAATGTGGTTGCTCCAAGCTTCTACAACAGAATTCACTGACACTTTGCAGAGTAAAATGTTTTTGCTTAGTATCATAATTCCCTTCTTTTGTGTGTCTTGCTCAGAACTGCTTTACGGGTACTGTATCAAGTTTTATTATTATCACAGGGTAGGAAAAATAAAAGAACACTCGAATGTTACCAGGGAATAAATGTTTAAAATAAACGGGCATTAAGAGAATGCAGAGATATGTGGGAAAGTATACTATGAGTGTTCAGAACTTTGTATCTCTCTATTGTCCTGGAAGAACTAATCAAGAATGACTGTGCAAAGGAATTCAACACTCAGGGACATGGGTTATACTGAGAAAAATACTTTAAAATTATACAGGCAATTGATTCATAAATCTAGCTGTATTTCCCAAAAACAATGTGATTGTTGTTTTCCATGCCTAAACCTGTATCTTCCTCTAGTTTTCTCAAGGTTAGTGTAGAAGTGATAAGGGCCAATTGATCAAGAATGCTTCTCACACACTTGTAGGAAATAAACTCATTTCTACAAAGTTGGAATCATGTATTTCTGTCAAGGACCTAAGTTAAAAGAACTTTAGATATTTGTAATTAAATGTCTATATAGGAATTATCTTTTAGAAAGTTTATTAGCCCCTGGAGGATCCCTTGAACCATGTCACCAAAGGATCTGTCCTGGAAGTTTTATTTTTAGAAAAAAATATTTTGTTATCAGCCTGGGAAATGGAAAGGAACATGTACATATGAAATTGACATATGCTTGAGCTTGGGTTGGTGACAGTACATGGAGGAGGCTAGGAAAAAGAGAAGCAAAAGGCAGTCCAATTCTTTAATTCCTCATTCTCTGAATAAAACCACTCTGAAGTTCTGCTCAGTTTTCTCTCCATTTCTACTGTCAGGGAGAATAAGGAAGGGAGAAAAAAGGAAGAGAGAACAAATAGTACAAAATAAGTATGAGAATGAGATAGCTTCTTATATCTTTTCTAGTTTTCCCCACATCTCTTCCTATAGAAGATACTCAAGCTCTGTCTAAACACAGCACAAAAAGCAAGTGTATACTAAATTTTTCTAATAGTTTAGTATCAGTATAGAGAGCAGTTGTGTTTTGAAACCCAGTAATTGAGTACACAGTAGCTTTATTTACTCACCAAACCTAAACATCCAATAAAGAGTCAACAATCTCCAGTGGACACTCTGTACATGAGCCTACCCAGGATATTTTAGAAGAGCAACTTAGGTCTCTATTTAACAACTGTGGGGTAGCTCAACTGTCTTTAAATTAAAAAGTGTAGGTTTGTGTAAGTGCATTTCTCTGCATATGTATATATAGAGAAGAATTAGTTGTCTCTGAGAAGTATGACTACAAGTGTTTTTTTTTTTTCCTTTTTCTAACAGAAAATTTCAAAAGTATATAGAAGTAAAGAGAACAGCATAATGAACCTCTGTTCTTCACCTAGTTTCAATCCTTATCATGGTCAATATAGTTTCATCTAGACTCCACCTCCTCTCCCACTAGGTGGATCACAAGGTCAGGAGATTGAGACCACCCTGGCTAACACGGTGAAACCCCGTCTCTACTAAAAAATACAAAAAACTAGCCGGGCGAGGTGGCGGGCGCCTGTAGCCCCAGCTACTCCGGAGGCTGAGGCAGGAGAATGGCATAAACCCGGGAGGTGGAGCTTGCAGTGAGCTGAGATCCGGCCACTGCACTCCAGCCCGGGCGACAGAGCGAGACCCCGTCTCAAAAAAAAAAAAAAAGAAGAAACTATTTTGAATCAAATCCTATCATATTTCATTACAAATGCATTTCATTAATTTTTTCCTTTACATATTTTCCAATGTTTTCCATATGAATGCTTACTTTGCATTAGAAAAAATATGAATGTTATCAAACAAAATTATGAAATCCAAGTCAGGACAAAGAGACTATTAAAGGCTAAATATAAATTATAAATTAATAAGGAACATGGCTCATTATTATAATGCTTATTACCTTGGCATTGGAGACATTTTATTACAATTTTCTATTTTGATCATCTTTTTACCTCTTTATATGTTCACAATTTGGAAAGATGTTCAGAGCTTTGAATTGTGCTAAAGAACATATGAAATACAGATACTTATGAAGTACTTCTTCCTTTATACATGGATGTATATTTTCCTTCTGCCCTCTCTACTTCACTTTAGCAGTGTCTTCATGTTTTAGGATCTGTTTATACCTCCTTTGTGCAATTTGAAAAATAATTCAAATGTTGAGGCAGTCATGATATAAGGTGTTTGTTTATTTAAAACCTACTGAGAATTATCTGCAATTATTCACTATGTAGTTTCAAAATATATGTTCTGTTCAAAAGTGCTATTTGGGGATTGAAATAAATATTTTTTCAAAAGATGTAATTAAGCCTCATGTTAATTTTGAGACATTAAATATAGAATAAAATGAGCTTTTATCTAAAGCTACTACCTGAATCCAACCGTGGCTACCTGTTGGGAAACAAAGGGTAATCTGTGATAAGTAGACTATCAGAAAGGCCCCTCATTACAAACGTGTCATTAAAAGAATATATGTTCACTTTCATTCATATACTATTCACTTACATTCACACACAATCACATTCTTCTGGCTTGGGCCAATGTGTGTTAGGGATCAAGTACACAGTATAGTAAATGGTATTCTTGGTAAGGAAAGACCAAGTGTGATACAAAGAATATAAATGAATATATTCTCTCCAAAATGTTGTTAGCTGACAGCAAAAATATAACCTATAGTTTGATGCAATCAGTGCAATGCCAATCACATCCTCTTCTCCATAATCAACACTCTACCTGAAGGCAGGCTTGATATGGGGAACTGTGAGAGCCAACAGGAGAAAGTAGTGACACTTCTCATTTCAATTTATTTCCATCTACGCAGTTCCACTATAGAGGACCGCAGTTTCAGAGAGGAATGAGCTTCAGGAAATAAGCAAAGATGCTTTCTGATTTAATCCTGAGTTTAATTAAATACCCACAGAAATTCTATTATGTGCCATTTTAAAATTGTACACACTGCCTTATTAGGCCCACTAGAACAATCTAAAAGTGATGTTGCTAGTATTTCTAATTAAAACCAAAAGAACCAGTGATGAAAGCTATAAATAAACCCTCTCTGGAAAGACTTTTTTCTTGTAATTTGTCTTCCTGATTATGAAAATAAGGACTGTATCACAACCATACTCCCTGCTGAATCTGTCCGTGAACTGAGTATCTAACTTGCAGTGTTGCTATTACATTTGGCTGTTGTCAGCCTCACCAGGCTGACTACTGATTATCATTTACGATTTGAGCAATTAGTTACCAAGCACACAAAAAAGGCAGAGGTCAGATACCATCATCAACTAGGGACAAAATGAGGCACAGATGTCTAAAACATGGCAACAGGGTAACAGGCAATCAGCTGGTAACCACAAACCATTGTTGATATAACAACCTGAATTCACATCACATAAAACAATTAGGAAGACCAATCCTTACAGCTGTTATGCAAAACAACAAAGAAGCCAGACAGTGTGCTGTGGAAGCACCTGGCTTATTTTTGAGCCAAACAATTTCTTATGTGGCAACATGTAGAAGAGAGAATGTATTATTTATTGAACATTCATACTACAAGAGAGCAAGAGGGCAAAATCATGTCTCAAGTGAAATAACAAATCAATAAAAACTCACTCCATTCTATTTCAAATAAGAATCTCAGAGGATTATTCCCTGATTCTGTAATAAAAAAGGTGCATCACTCTATGCTAGCACTGCAATAATAGTTCCTCTCCTATACTTGCTACTTCAGTGGAAGGCAAGGGATTCTTAACATTTTAAAATGAAGATGATTCATGTGATGCTGCAGTTAGCAATGTAAACAGAATGCTCACATTCCAGTTCATACATTTTCATGTCTTAATATTACTTTATAATGGAAATTAGTCAGATCTTGCTATTCCTTTGCCGATCTCATTACTCTTCAAATATTGAGTCTAATTATTTAAAAACTACATTCAAACAGCATTACAATAACATAAAATTTCTAGCATATTCTAATAGTCATAAATACAGAACATTCAGAATAGTATCTGTGACTGCTTGCACACACTGATTTGTTTTTAATAAATTCTATGTTTGGCTAAAAACATTCACAACCTCCAAGTTTATTTTTGCTAAAGATGAGTCTTTGTAAAGACTTTTAGAGTTGAGCTTTTCTATGAAGAACAATGCTTTGAGGACAGCGACTAGGTAGTCTTTCCTGATGGGAGTTGGATACTGGTTCCCTGACAAGAATTTTAATGTTTCTTCAAGAATACCAAAAGTTTTCATGTTAGATGACCTCACACATCACATCAGGTACACTGACAGGTCATCTACCCTGAAGGTCACCACTAGAAAAAATGATTCTACTTACATTCACATATGATGTATTTTTCCGCTGTGGACCACTGATTCTTTTATAGTATTCTCAAAAACCTCACATTTCTATTGTGTTCTGGCATTCTATTTTTAATTTATTTTCTATTTTATAAACATGAATACAAAACTTGGTACATATCAGGCATTGTACCCAGAGCATTACAAATATTATCTCATGTTCATAACAACCTTATAAAGTAGCTGCCATTACTATCCTCATTTTACGGATGAGGGAATTGAGACACAACTGACAGCCTAGTGGTTTCCTAAGGTCACACCATTATTAAGTAGCAAAGTTGAAACTGGAAGCTAGGAATTTGCCTTCACGAAGAAAAATTCTAAGAGCTTCTATTAATATGCAAAATACTGATAAGGTGAAGCCACTTTATACATCTTTTCACGAATCTTAATTTAGACCAATAAAATGATTCTAAAATTTACTTGAAGGCTAAATATATATATGTGAATAATAAGGAAAATTCAGGAAAAAGGTAGTAATTTGTTCTACCAGCTTCCTAAAAGACACCAGAAGTTAGTATACAAAGATGATAATTCAAATAAGTTATGAGACGTATTCAATAAGTGGTATAGGGGCAACTGGTTAATACTCAATCTGGGGAAAACAATTTAAGATGTCAGTAAATGTTCTGTACGATATAAATCTTATTTTAGTATAATACATTGATTACAATTAAAGCATAATATCTTGATGTTCTGAATTCTAGATTCTGCAAGGAAAGCGAACAATCGTACCTCTAAAAAAGTTTTGTCATTGTAGAAAGTATCTTCTTTATACACTCAAATCGTTTTAAAACATACCTATTGACTTCATAAACACTCTGGTAGAAATTTCTAGTGCTTGCTCATATCTGGTTCTCCTCTGCTTTCAGGCACATACATTTGGTGGGCAAAGTGAACACTTGTAGCCAATCAGCAGAAGTATTAAGTCACAATGCTATGACTAAATACATGACATATCACAGACGATGTGGTTAAAAGGGTGTGGGGTTCCATTAGCCTGGATCACCAAGTGGCTATGTGCAGCAGTGTACTCTATCAGCTCAAGTTGAATATGTGGCATCAAAATAAATACACTTCTGTTTCACTGAGCTAAAGATTTCAGGGTTAGTAGTTGTGACATGATACAAATTGTATGTTTGGTTTCTGCTCCCAGTCCCTGGTCCAGAGCTGCTAAAACCCTTGTAATTTCTTGGGAGACAGAAGTGTCTATTTTTCTGATGAGGCAGTTCCTGGTGGGCTCCTGGATAGCTTTAGGATGGGTGCTGGTGGTTACCAGAAAGACCAAGCCATAATTAGAAGCGTGGGACTTTCAGCCCCTCCCCCATCCTCCAGGGAAGAGGGGGACTGGAAATTAAGTTAGTAATCTATCAAGCTTATGTTGTGAAGCCACCATAGAAATCCTTGAGTATGGGGAATCAGAGAGCTTCTGGACTGGTGAACACATCCACATGCTCAGAGGATAGTATACCCCAACTCCACGGGAACAGAAGCTTCTGTGCTTGGGACCTGCTGAACCTCACCCTATGTACCTCTCCATCTGGCTGTTCATCTATATCCTTTGTAACATCATTTATAATAAATGGGTATATATATTTTCCTGAGTTCTGTGAGCCATTCTAGCAAATGATCTTATCTCAGAACAGTGTTGTGAAAATAGCTAATTTGTCACTAAGTCAGACAGGAGTTGTAGGTAATCTGGGCACGCACTAGTTGCAATTGGCACTGGAAGTGGGGCCAGTCTTGTGAGACAGATCCCTTAGCCTGTGGGGTCAGTGCAAACACCAGGTAGGTATTATCAGAACTGAACAGAATTATAGGATACCCAGCTGATGTCTGCAAAGGATTAAAGAATTGGTTGATATAGGGGAATTTCCCATACACCTGGTGCCAGAAGTATTGTGAGTATCGGAGAAAAAATGAACAATTTATTTTTCCTGCACAATTGCTTATTCCTGCAGCATAGGCTACTCCGTTCTGATTAGTACAAGTGCTGCTGTATCAAAATAACATACCAATGGGCTATATAAAAGAATGACAGATCATTTATAAAGGTATGGTGAAATTTAAAATATTAGAGATGGTAAATAATTGGTGTAAAATTCAAAGTGGAAATTACAGATCAACTTTGATGGGCTTTCCAAAAATAGAAAGGAAAAATATAAAGTTGACTAGAATAAGAGTTGATGATAAAATTAGAAATTATTGATTTTTCAATATGAATGAGAAGTATTTCTTTGATGAGACTAAGACAAACAAATATGACCTCATATATTTAAAAATCAGAGTTAAATAATGACCTGCATGAAAAGACTCAGCACATACAAGTCAAAATTAATAGAAAGATTGTAACTGGGCTGAATAGGGTTAAAGAATCCCAGTAAGAATACAGAAAAAAAAAAAAAAAAAAAAGGCAAAACAAAAAGAAAGTCAGGACATAGGCCGGGCGCGGTGGCTCAAGCCTGTAATCCCAGCACTTTGGGAGGCCGAGGCGGGCGGATCACAAGGTCAGGAGATCGAGACCATCCTGGCTAACACGGTGAAACCCCGTCTCTACTAAAAAATACAAAAAACTAGCCGGGCGAGGTGGCGGGCGCCTGTAGTCCCAGCTACTCGGGAGGCTGAGGCAGGAGAATGGCGGGAACCCGGGAGGCGGAGCTTGCAGTTAGCTGAGATCTGGCCAGTGCACTCCAGCTTGGGTGACGGAGCAAGACTCC
>NW_016805433.1:1866468-1889830 GCF_001698545.2 Rhinopithecus bieti
AAAAAAAAAAAAAAAAAAAAAAAAAAAAAAAAAAAAAAAAGTCAGGACATAGACATTTATTTTAAACTAATACACTATAAAATATAAGAAATAAATAGGATGTTAAGTATTACCTTATAGTTCAAAATGTTAAATACTGAGCCAGTCTGTATACATAAAGCAAGTTTTTCTAAAAATTAAATATCAGTTGAATGTATAGGAAAGCAAGAAATCTTTCCTATTAATTTTATAAAATACCTTAGACTATAAATTAAGTGGAATCCCAGATACTCTACAAAATATGAAAAGAGACCCTTTAAGGAAAAGTGATTGCAAAACTTGAGAGCATAAAACTACCCGAGTGTTTGACTACGAAATCAGACATGTTTGCATGTAAGAGTTTGTGTATATGAGACTGTCAGCTCTGTCAACATTTATGCCCAACTAAGAAAACTGAAGAAATTATCATACATTTCATTTTAATATGGTTCTCTTCATGCTACAGCTAAATATTTGTGCAGCTGGCAAGAAATTTCAAGCTCACCATCAGAAATAGGAAACAGTTGAGTGAGAGGAATCTGATTGGTATGGATTTATTGATAGAGACTTGATTATGTTTTATTTCAGAAAGTTCTATCTGTTGCTGTAATGAGAAAATAATTACCATGCAAAAGCTTTTTATCAACAAATACTCTCTTCACGTATTGGTCCTCTGCATATAGTTAACATATAACAAAAATTACAACTATAGTAATTTCATGATTCTTTACAAATTAATGAGAATAGAAATAGCTTCCAGCATATTTAACTTTCTAGGCCTATGTATTTGCTGTTTTAACTTTACATAATGTTCATCCCTGCTATCATTCACATTTACATTTTATGTTATACATATATATATTAAATTTTAGATTCGGGGATACATGTACAGGTTTATTACATGGATATATTATGTAACGGTGAGGTTAGGGCTTATAGCGTACCTATTACCCAAATAGTGAACATTGCACCCAATAGGTAACTTTTAATCCTCACCCCCGCTACCCTCCCCTCTCAAGCAGCCCCCAGTACCTATTATTTCCATCTTTATGTCCATGCATACCCATCACTGAGCTCCCACTTTATATGTGAGAACAGACCATATTTATTTTGTTTCTGATTTATTTCACTTAGGATAACGGCCTCCAGTTCCATCCATGCTGCTGCAAAGGATGTATTATCCTTTTTCATAACTGCATAGTATTCCTTGGTGTATATATTCCACGTTTTGTTTATCCACTTGATCACTGATGGACACTTAGGTTGACTCCATAGAGTCACTGTTTTGAATAGTGCTGCATAAACATGTAAGTGCAGGTTTCTTTCTTACATAATGACTTCCCTTGGGTAGATGCCCAGGAGTGGGATTTTTGTGTTGAATAGTATTTCTATTTTTAGTCCCCTGAGAAACCTCCATACTGTTTTTCATAGAGGTACTAATTTACATTCCCACCAACAGTGTGTAACAATTTCCATTTCTCCAGATCCATGCCAACATCTGCTGTTTTTGACTTTATACTAATAGTTGTTCTGACTGGTGTAAGATAGTATCTCATTGTAGTTTTAATTTGCATTTCTCAGATGATTAGTGATGTTGAATAATTTTTCATAGGTTTGTTGATCGCTTGTGTGTCTTTTCTAAAACTGTTCATCCATGTTCTTTGTCCATTTTTTAATGGGGTTGTTTTTTCCTTTTTGAATTCTTTGAGTTCCTCATAGATTCTGGAAATTAGTTCTCTGTTGGAGGCATAATTTGCAAATATTTTCTCCCATTCTGTAGATCATGTATTTACTCTGTTGATAGTTTCTTTTGCCGTTCTGAAGCTTTTCATTTAATTAAGTCTCATTTGTCTATTTTTGTCTTTGTTGCATTTGCTTTTGGGGCCTTAGTCTTAAATTCTTTGCCTAGGCCAATGTCCAGAAGAGGTTTTCCTAGGTTTTCTTCTAGGACTTTTATAGTTTCAGGTCTTACATTTAAGTCTTTAATCTACCTTGAGTTGATTTTTGAATATGGCAAGAGATACGGTTCCAGTTTCATACTTCTGCATATGGCTAGCCAATTTCCCCAACACCATTTATTGAATAGAGTGTCCTATCCTCATCGTTCATTTTTGTCAGCTTGTCAAAGATTAGTTGGTCATAGGTATGTGGCTTTATTTCTGAGTTCCCTATTCTGTTTTATTAAACTATGTTTCTATTTTTGTACCAGTACCATGTATGCTGTTTTCATTACTGTAGCCTTGCAGTCATATTGAAGTCAAGTATTGTTATGCCTCTGGCTTTTTTTTTTTTTTTTTTTTTTTTTTTTGCTTAGGATTGCTTTCACTATTTGGGCCATTTTTGGTTCCATATGAACGTTAGGATTGTTTTTCTCTAATTCTATAAAAAATTACATTGGTAATTTGATAGGAATTATGTTGACTCTGTAGATTTCTTTGGACAGTAAGGCCATTTTAATCATACTGAGTCTTCCAATCCATGAGCACAGGATGTCTTTCCATTTATTTGTGTCACTATGATTTTTTTCATTAGCATTTTGTAGTTCTCCTTGTAGAAATATTTCACCTCCTTGGTTAAATGTATTTGGAGGTAGTTTGTTTATTTTTGTGGCTGTTGTAAATGAGATTGAGTGTTTAATTTGATTCTGAACTTGAATGCTATTGTATAGAAATTCTACTAATTTTTACATTGATTTTTGTATTGTCAAACTTTACTGAAGTTATTTATCAAGTCAAGGAGTCTTTTGGAGAAGTCTTCAGGGTTTTCTAGGTATAAGATCCTATCATCAGTGAACAGAGATAATTTGACTTCCTCTTTTCCAATGTGAACGCCTTTTCTTTCTTTCTCTTGCCTGATTTCTCTGGCTACAACTTCAAGTACTATATGGAATAGAAGTTGTGAGAGTGGGCATCCTTATCTTTTACCAGTTCTTAGAGGGAATGCTTTCAACATTTCCCCATTCAGTATTATGTTGGCTGTGGGTTTGTCATAGATGACTCATTATTTTGAGGTATGTTTTTTTGATACCTAGTTTGTTGAGGGTTTTTATCATGAAGGGATATAGAATTTTATTGGATTTTTTTCTGCACCTATTGAGATGATCATATGTTTTTGGGGTTTAATTCTGTATATGTGGTGAATCACATTTAATGATTTGCAAACATTGAACCATCTTTGCACCTTGGAATAAAACCCACTTGATCATGGTGAATTATTTTTGATGTGCTCTTTGATTCAATTTGCCAGTATTATATTGTAGATTTTTGCATCTATGTTCATCAGGGATATTGACCTGTAGTATTTTCTTTTGTTGTGTGTCCTTGCCTGATTTTTGTATCAGGGTGATACTGGTTTCACAGAATTAGTTAGGGAGGAATCTCTCCTCCTCCATTTTTGGAACAGTTTCAGTAAGACTGTTACCAGATCTACTTTGTACATCTAATAAAATTCAGTTGTGAATCCATCTGGTCCTTGGCTTTTTGTTATTGTTGGAAGATTTTTAAAATTACTGATTCAATTTTATTACTCATTGTTGGTCTGTCCAGGACTTCTGTATCCTCCTGGTTCAATCTTGGGAAGTTGTAGGTTTCTAGTAATTTATTATTTCCACTATGTTGTCTAGTTTGGGCACATATATTTATGGTAATCTCTAATGATCTTTTGTATTTCTGTGACATCAGCTGTCTGTCACTTTATCATTTCTGATTGTACTTATCCGAATTTTTTTATGGTTAAATTAGCTAGTAGTCTGTCAATTTTATCTTTTCAAAGAACTAACTTTTTTGTTTCATTGGTCCTTTTTTTTGGTCTCAATCTCATTTAGTTCTGCTCTGATCTTTGTTATTTCTTCTGTTCTGATAGGTTTCTGTTTGATTTGTCTTTGTTTTTTGTTTGTTTGTTTTTTTAGTTCCTTGAGGTCTAACATTAGGTTGTTATTTTGAGAGATGTCTATCTTTTTGATATAGGCATTTAACACTATAAACTTTCCTCTTAGCACTGCTTTTGCTGCATACCAGAGGTTTTGGTATATTGTATCTCTATTTTTATTTGTTTCAATTTTTATTTTTTTATTTTTGGTGTAACTTCATTGTTTACCCAAAAGTCATTCAGGAGCAAGTTGTTTAGTTTCCATGTACTTGTATAGTTTTGAGAGTTCCTTTTGGTATTGATTTCTGATTTTATTCCATTGTGGTCTGAAAGTATACTTGATAGGATTTCATTTTTTTGAAATTGTCAAAGTTTGCTTTATGAACAAGCATATGGTCAATTTTTGAGAATGTTCTGTGCACAGATAAGGAAAATGTACCTTCTGTGGTTGTGGGGTAGAATGCTCTGCAAATGTCTATTAGTTCCATTTGGTGTAGAGCCCAGTTTATGTTCACAGTTCTTTTTACTGACTTTCTGCCTTGATGATATGCCTAATGTTTTCAGTGGAATGCTGAACTCCCCCACCATTCTTGAATTGCTGTCAATCTCTTTTCTTTATCTAACAGTATTTGTTTTATTAATCTGGGTTCTTTGGTGTTGGATACACATATATTTAGGATAGTTAAATTTTCTTATTGTGTTGAACCCTTTATCATTATATAATGTCCCTTTTTTTACTGTTGCTGGTTTAAAGTCTGTTTTAATTGTTGTGAAAATGGCTAATTTGTTTGCTTTTGTTTTTCATCTGTGTGATATCTCTTTTTCCACTCTTTTGGGTCTGTAGTTGTCTTTAGTCATTACGTGGGTCTCCTGTGGGCAGCAGATGGTTGGGTCTTTTCTTACTCAACTCACCAGTTCATATCTTTTAGGTGGAGCATTTAGGGCCTTTACATTCAAGGTTAATATTGCTGTGTGAGGTTTGGTCTCATCACAGTGTTGTTAGCTAGTCACCTTGGAGTCTCAATTGTGTAACTGCTTTGTAGAATCTGTGAGTTTTTCACTTCCATGTGCTTTTGTGATGGTGAGTATTGGCTTTTTGTTTCCATATTCAGAACTCCTTTGAGCATTTCTTGTAGGAATAATGTAATAGTGATGAGTTTCCTTAGTGTTTGTTTGTCTGGGAAAGATTATTTCTTCATTTATGAAGCTTAGTTTAGCAGGATATGAAATTCTTGGCTGTCTTTTTTTTTTTCTTTAAGGAGACTAAAAAATAAGCCCCCAATCTCTTCTGGCTTGTAAGGTTTCTGCTGAGAAATCCACTGTTAGTCTGATGGGATTTCCTGTATAGGTGATTTAACAATTCTCTCTAGCTGCTTTTAAGATTTTTTTCTCTCACACTGACCTTGGATGGTCTTTTGACTATATGCCTTGGTGATGATGGTCATCTTGTAAAGTATCTTCTAGGTGTTCTCTGAATTTCCTGTATCTCAATGTAAATGTCTATAGTAAGATCAGGGAAATTTTCCTGAATTATTCCCTCAAAAATCTTTTACAAACTTACTTTTTCTTCTCCCTCAGGAATGCCTAGGTTTCATCACTCTGCATAGTTCCATATTTCTCAAAGGCTTTGTTCATTTTTCTTAATTCTTTCTTTGTCAGACAGGGTCAATTATGAAATGTATTCTTCTGCTTGTTCTAGTCTACTGTTAAATCTTTCAAGTGTGTTTTGAAATTTCTTCAGTCAATTTTTCATTTCCAGGAATTCTGTTTGTTTCTCTTTAAAAATGTATCTACCTTGTCTTTCATCACCTGAATTGTTTTTCTGATTTCTTTGTGTTGCTTTTAAACTTTCCCTTGGATCTCATTGAGCTTCCTTACAATCCATGTTTTGAATTCTTTATCTGTCACTTCTAAGTTTTCAATTTGGTTATCACCCACTGCTAGGGAGCTAGTGGTTGTCCTCTGGGTGTATCTCAACGTTCTGTTTCTTCATAGTGTTTGAGTTCTTGTGCTGTTTCCTTCTCATCTGTAGAAGCCGTCACTTCTTACTTTTTAATTTACTTTCATTTGAGTGGATTATTTACCCCCTCTTGACAGTGTTACTGTTGTATATGATGGGTGGAGTAGTTTGACTTTATTTCTATTTACTTTTAGTGGGGCACAGCTCTGTATGAATTTGTTGGTTACAGATAGTCTTAGTGTAATAGTTTTCTCAAATGCTAGTTGTTTGTAGGTTGTAGTAGCAGTGTGCTGTGCATGTGGTCAGGTTCGCTGTTTCCTACAGAGACTTGGAGGTGGAGGTCTTGACAAGCTTATCTCATTCCCCAGCACTGTGCACTTCTGTCCACAGAAATTATATTGGGTTGTGCAGCACTCTACAGGTCAGTAGGTAGCACTCGTGGATAAGAGCCAGCTAAGCACTGTGCAATTACATCAGCAGAAGTTGTGATGAGCTGTGCAGGCTATCCTCCCAGTCAGTAGGGAGCACTAGCAGGCCAGAGGCACTTGTGATGGGAGTGGAATTTTTACTTGGCCTTCCTTGATCAGTAGAAGTACCAGGGTTCCCCTGGCAATGGATGTGGGGCTCCCAGGGTTTCCCTCCAGTACTCTGCCACCAAAGTAGCTAGAAGATAAAAAGTTGGTCAGGGCTGGGTCAGGCAAGCTCATGACCAGGCTCTCTGAAGTTGGCGCAAGTATTGATGTTAGTGGGAAGTCTAGAGGCAGCTCTCAGGCTGCAGCGACAACTACCCAGGTAGGGGTGGAGGTGTCTTTCCTTTACCACAAAAGCCACTCAAGGGAAGAGGGGCAGGCCAGGGTTTTCAGCCCAGCAAGCTGCCGTGGGGCCCACCCAGCTCCCATAGTCCTGACCGGGCAAGTGTCCTTCAAGTGTCGGGCCTGGCAACAGGCCCAACCAACCAGATCACCAAACCAGTCCAGGTGTTCTGGACCACAAGTCTGCCTGAGGCAGAAGCCATGGCTACCAGTCCATACCCTTCCTGGTCTAGTCTCATGAAGGGAGAGGTACCCAGCTCCTGCACCACCATGCAAACTTATACCCCACTCATGTCTGTTCTGAGAAAGAGGGCCCCTCCCTTTCTTGAAATGAGGTCACAAATCTCATCTTCAGAGCCCTGAGCAGTGTGCTCAAGTCCTGAGGAACTGGGACCAGACCAGTAGATTTGTCCTCTGGTCCCTCAGGGTAAAGTATCCCCTATGACATGGGAGTGAACTGCTCCTAGGTCATCAACAAAACATTTAGGAAGAGCAATAAAAGCTGTGCTGTGGACCCCCTACTTTGGAGATGGCCAGTCATGCAGTCTTGGAAGGGACTAGCAGGTGTGAGGGTGCATGGCTCAGATGTAATTTAAACCCACAGCAAATGATGAGGATGCCTGACCATGCCCAGGTGTTGTTCTCTTCTGGCCGGGCAAATCACTGGAGCTGCAGCTGCTAGATGCAGGACACAGAGCCTTGGGGAGTGGGTACCCAGAGTGGTGTTTTTCTGCAGCTGCCCAGCACACTGAAGCTTTTTTGGCTCCACATAGGTTTAAGCAGTGTCTCTATGTGTTCTCCAGGCAGCTCCCCCTGCCAGCCTAAAGGTCTGTGAGGGTTGTGGGAACTCCTGTAGCTGTGATCTCAGAGGTCTATGGTGGGAATATGGCACACTGGGTTTCCTTCACTCATTGTATCTTTGGATTGTTTGGGAACTAGTCCCAGCACCCAGTGACACTGAGCAGAGAGCCCCACTTCCTCCCTCTTTAATTATGGTGTTTGTTTGTTTGTTTGTTTGCCACCTGGGTATCAAATTTCACTGTTTTCTCTTGAAATATCTGTTTAAAGTGTAAAGATTTATTTGACATTTTGGTTCCTCGCCATAGAAGAGGCGCATCCCAGCTGCACCTAGTGAGTCATCTTTTGATTATATTACATATATTTTAATCAATCAAACTATATTAAATCAACACACTCAGATATATTAATAAATACAGAAGTGATAGACGGTAAGGCATTCTCATGTGTTTATAATCGTGGTAATAAAGAAAAACAAAAACCAAAGACACATGAAAATATAAGCAAAACCCCTATGTAATTCAAAAATGATGTAACTGTTAAGTGTCATACTGATAGTCAGTAATTTAAATAGTAATGGAATCAGGTGGACTTCAAAAAAAAGTTGACAAATACGTTTGAACACTTTTTAAAAATGTTTAAATACATTAGCAGTATTGACAAAACATAAAACTTAGTAGTAAAAGGGTTGACAATGTAAAATGTATCATTTTGTCAGATTCACATATGTTTATCTTGATGTCGCAGAGGTGCTATTTGATTGAGAAGGGTTCATAGGCATCATTCAATTTATGGCTATCCCAGTGGCTGGCACCACCAAATGGTCAGTTACTCAAGTCAGAAACTTATGCATTAACCCTAAAGGTCTCCCTCTTGCTAACCTACCGCATTCACTTAATTACAAATTCCTGCTGATTCAATCTCCTAAATTCCTCTTCAATCTGACTTCTTTATAGTTCTGCTACCTTCAGTCTAACTTCAGGCTGCCTTCATTCCTAACTTGGATCACCAAGAACTTTTCAAACGGTTTTACCTTCCCTGTCTTACGTTTCTACGATATACTATTTACAGAGGAGAGTCACCCTTTGAAAATATAGATTCCATAATGGCACTTCCCTCCTTAAAGAGCACTCATTGGCTCCCCATTTGCCCTAAGAGGAAGTCCCAACTCTTTAGTATAATTTACAAAGTCCCTTAAGAGTCTAAACCAAGCATCCACCTACCACATGTGCTCTAAGCTCACTGAAATGCTGAATGCCAAGTTCCCAAACCAAGCAACACAGAGTAAGGTACTCCTGAGGGTTTAATAAAGGTAATGTTACCACTTCATTTTTTTTGGAGACTTTCTTTTCCATCCTTTTAACCTAATTTCTGCTCCAAGTTCAGGCCTAAGCTTAAATATTACTTCCTCCAGGTTCTTCACACTGTCCTCTCACTCTTGCTTAGGTATTCCTTCTAACCCAGTTTCCACTGTATCTTTCTGGCATTCCTATCACAGCACTGACCACACTATATTTGCTACGGACTGTATGTTTATGAGTCCCACTCCCCGATTCATGTTAAACTCTAACCCATAATGTGATAGTATTTAAAGGATAAGCTTTGGGGAGTAATTAGGTTTAGATAAGGTCATAAAGATAGAGTGCCATGATGGGATTAATGCCCTTACAAAAAAAAAAAAAAAAAAAGGACAAGACCCAAGATCTCTTTCTGCTTGCATGCATGGGCTGGCCATTTGAGGACATAACCAGGAAGAGAGCCGTCACTAAGAACTCTACCATGCTGGTACGCTAATCTTGGGCTTCCAGCCTTTCATGGCAGCCCAAACTGACGAAAGCAATATTGTAATTACCAGCATACATGTCAAAATCCACAACTGGAAATGCTTCACAGGCACGGAGACTTGTCTATGTGGGTTCAATACCATTTTCTTAGCACTGATATGGTCTCTGACATAAGTAGTGTATAACCAATAATGAACCTTGCTGAAAATAGCAAGTTGAGTGCGCCATGAATGCAACACAGTTAATTAAATGTCCTAATACAAACTTCATCAAATAATATTAAAGCTTCCTTGTTTGTGCTTTCTTATGTATTGAACATGCTTTTAAGTCTAGAATGTACAGTGTTATTTTAGAATAAGATTACTAAGCATAATGTTTGGAAAAGGAATGAAAATGATACCAAAAGGGTTTGCAGAAGAGACAACTTCTATTTGCATACTTTCATTCAAAAACTTAATTCAACACAATTCTTCCTTTTTTAAAATGAGGCATTGTAGCTTTCAAATTCCACATTTATTCCACCTTAAGTAGCAAGGCAAATCATAGATTTAACCTCAGCTCCAAGAATAAGAAAGAATTAGTCCGTATCAATCATGGCCATTCTATTTTCTCTGCCAGTAATTACTTTAGAGATGCATCTGTGACTCAGCTCTGGCCAATGAGTTGAGAAACTTCAGGAAGGGTTAAGAGAGTCATAGGAAGTGGCTGCTGAATATGAACGAGGAGCAGGCAATTCCGATGTCCATTTCAACCATTTTGCTACTACATGAGAAGCAATCATATGACATGCCACACAAAGAGAAAGAAAGAGCCCAGTGACCAAAGAGTTAGAGCTGGGCCCAAACTGAATCACACCTGTAGCCCACCTTGCCGCTGGATTTTCTCCTGCATGAGTCAGTAAAATTCATTATCCCACACAGTATGAGTTGTATTTTTTTACCTGCCCCCTCCCTGATAGTCATTTCCTTTGCCTGGTCCACAGTTCACTCATCTATTAAATAAGTGCTTGAACCAGACTAATTTCTAATGTGGTCCAACAACCATATGCACCAAAATAACCTGGGGCAGGGTAAAAATAAAAATTTAATAGACTCACATCCAGACTACTAAACCAGACTCTTGAGGGGTGAGTAAGAACCTCCATTTGAAGCAGCATCTTCAGGTATATAATAGAATTTGAGACTTCACTTAGTACATACTGATATATGAGTGCTCTCAACAGTGCTAAGACCTTTTGACTTACGCAGCAAAAATTGTTTTATTTAAAATGATTATTAAGGATGTAGGAATACACATTCAATCATAATTGATGTGTTAAATTGTAAACGGAGTAATTCTGATGAGGCAACAATCAAGCTTACAAAAGGGCCTTGTGAAATTGCTGATATGAGGCAATCAACATAAATACGTGAAATTAGCACTTTCGTCTTGCCTAACAGCTATGAGAAGAGATCATCTTAGTCCTTCAGTCTTGTCACTAGCAGGACTAATGTCAGCCTAGGGTGGTTCTGGCGAGCTTACAGATTCACTGCACCTTACTCATTTTTAGTCTTTTGGTTTGTTCTTTTCCACTAGTTGAGTAAATAAACAAATATAATGCTAATAGGAAAGATGTATTAAGTACTTGATATGTACCAGAGCTTTGCAAAAAAATGTTTCTATGTATATGAGTGTGAGATAGAAGGTAATATAAAGAAGCAAATTGCTGTGTTATGGTGGCAGAACAATGAAACCTTTTAAAACAACTTTCTACTGATATCGCATTTCAATTAAAAATGTAAAAAGTATAAAGAACTATATATTGAAGTATATATATTCTAGTTGTACTTCTTGATGATTGATCTTGATATCGTTCTTCTCTCCAGCATGTAACGGATAGAATCAAGGCGAATATCTCTGAGAATGAGAGAAGCAGGGAGAAATGTAGTGACAAAATTCTAACAGCTTCATTTTGTATGTTACATGTTGAAAACATTTACTCAATGTCAAATGCCAGCATTGGAAGATCCTTGGATGGTTCCTCCTTATTTCCTGTTCTCCCTGTGTCCCCTGTATCATCCCTCAACCGACATCCACATATCAACAAAAGAAAAAGTGTTGGAAATAAATGACATTTTATTATTCTGGAAACTGGTAACCATTTTTTTAACTCTCAAAATGTCAGATTCAGCTAGGTTCAATGTGCTCTTGATTTAATGCTGTTATTAGATTCCTTCTTTTTGGTACGTGCCTAGACAATCTCTGTGAAACACACAAAACGAATTTGTTCTCACTTTTTTCTTTTCTTTTAGGAAAACAGGACTGAGTACCATTATACGTTTTGGGGATAAATTTATACATTACCAGCTAAAATTTTAAGTTGTTTTAAAATTTCATACCCAATGCAATTTTTCTTCTATGGAATTTATTCTAGAATTATACTGCTGTATTCCAAAATTTGTGATAATTACCTGGGTTTCTGAATACAAGCAGGATTCCTTGACCCTCTAATGATCACTAATCAGTACTTCTTAGAATCTCTCACAATACAGAAGACACAAGCTTTTTCCAAACCAAATTTATTGGCACTCAAACTAAGACCATACATACTAAGATGATCACTTATGTAATCCAGAGGATCTAAAGACTATCACTGAAAATGGATTTTTACAGGTAATTTGACCTCAACAACAATCCAATTCAATTTATATATGTAGGCATTCTAAGCTTGTGATAGGCTGACTTCAATATCTTTTAAAAGGTATGACAATTCTATTCACTTTCAATCAGTTGTTCATACCACTGTCAGGAAACGACATTCCATAGTATTTTCATATTTCTACAGTTAGAACTTTCTTGGCAAAAGTTACTGGTAACTGGAGTTAGAGCAGGGGTGCCCAATTTTTTGGCTTCCCTGGGTCACACTGGAAGAAGAATTGCTTTGGGCCACATATAAACTACACTAGCACTAACGATAGCTGATGAGCTAAAAATAAAGTTTACAAATTTGTGTTGGGCCACTTTCAAAGCTGTCCTAGGCTGCATGTGGCCCACAGACCATGGGTTGGACAAGCTTGGGTCAGATGATGATTGAGGAATAATCAAACTTTCAAAGTTAGAGATAAGGAATTTTTCAGATATTTAAACTCTTATTCAGAAGTATTTGCTTACATTGTAAGAGTAATAAAAATCTAGGGACCTTCCCTTCCTTTTCTCAAACAGGATTTGTCTCTCATGGTGGGGAGGACATGTAGACAGCCATGCTGCCCTACATAAGCTCTCAGCTTCATAAGTTTGGAGGCCCTCTCCTTTGGTGCAACCCCAGTATGCATAAACATATCTGTCCCTCAATGCACTGTCTCATGGGGAATGGAACATGGGGAACAAGTGCTGCAAAGATGCTCTGTGAATAAATGTTCTGTTCTCTGGTCCAGAAGTACTGTGCTTCTAGTAGTGTATATATACACATGACTGTGGCTTGTTAGTTTCCAAGAAGACTGATATCTTAGATCCATACAGTTTCAGATTCAACAACTTCCCACCAATGCTTTTTACTCAGACTCATGATTTTCCACCTGCATTATTGCCATAATCTACCTTTTGTCCAGGATCTTCTTCCACAGCATCATTATCACACCTTCGTAAAACACATCTCACATCAATTTATATTTTCCCTCTTTAAAAAAATGCCATAAAGGCCAACAAAGTACTATATTGTTTAACAGCAAAAGCTTTGGAATCTGATAGTGTGTGGTTCCAAATCTAGCTCAAGTCATTTGCTATGTGACCTTAGTTACGTTATTATATTTAACCTCTGTTAGCCTCAGTTTTCATGTTTACCAAATGAGAACCAGATAATAATGCAAATAAGCAATTATTTCCTCATGGTTAGTCCCCAATAAGTGGTTGCCATTATTATATCACTGTTAGTACAACTGCTCAACACCTTAAAAATAAGGTCCAAAATGCATAAGATTTCCCATCAGAGGGAACCATAATTTGGCTCCTAATATGCTCACCTATGCACCCCAAACTCCAGACATGCTGTGCCTTTCATCATCCTCAAGGTATGCTCCACATTCACAAGTCTAGGACTATTTACACTTTTATTTTTTTATCCTAGAAGCATTTATTCTTCTCCACTTTGGAAGCAACTGCTCATCCTTTAAATCCTTGCTCCTCCATAAAGTCTCCTTCGCAAGCCTTGGGCTGAGTCAGTCACACCTTCCCCTGAGCTCCAGCAGTACATCTCTAGCTAAGCAATCCCTGCAGTAGCTGCAATCATCAGGATTCATTTAGACATCTGTCTTCCACTCCCTATGTTATGCAAGATGAGGTCAGGGAATTCTTCCTATCTGTCAATATCTGATAATTTTTTAATAAAGATATTATTTATTCATCAGATTTTGATCATAGAAAATTTTCCTGGAGAAATAAAACTGCATAACAACTTTTGCTTTTTGGTCATTACTCTGTCAAGTAAAAATTTTCCAGTTCAAAATTTGCAGTACTAAATTGTTATAATAAAGTTTGATTCACACATTGTTTTTACTGCTGATGTCTAAAATACTCAATTTTACCAAAGTTTCTGAAGAAAATTCCTCTAGCATCCACCTCTATCCATCTCTAGGATAATGGCTGAATCTAAATACTATGTCACACTACTTCTGTCTGCCCCAAGCATATGTGTGGATTTGTGTATATATATTTGGAGTGCTGGGGTGGGAGGAGTTTGTGATAAATGTATGTAACAAAATTTACAATCTTAGCCATTTTTAAGTGTATAGTACATTATTAACTATATGCATGTTATCATACAACAGATCTCTAGAAAATTTTTATCTTTCAAAACTAAAACTCTATACATAGGGACAATTCCCCAGCCCCTGGCAACCACATTCTATTTTCTGTTTCTTTGAATTTACTACTCCAGATATATAAGGAGAATCATCCAGCATCATGAAGAAGTTTTTTTTATGACTGGCTTATTTCACTTATTTCACCATGTGACAAGACTTCCTTTTTAGTGCTGCATAATATTCAGTCGTGCATATACACAACCTTTTCTTTATCTGTTGATGGACATTTAGGCTGCTTCTGTATCTCACCTATTGTGGATAATGCTGCACCAAACATAGGTGAACGAACATCTCAAAATTCTGTTTCCAATTCTTTTGCATATTTAATACATCTTGAGTGTATCAGTGGCAATTTAGTAATATACTGTTGAGTGATCAGAAATTTTACAATACTGATGTTTCTAGCTGAAATTATCTTGCAAATTTGTGGCAGAGACATACATTGAGTAACAGTATAATAAGATTTTTCTTTATATCATGCAGTAAAACAGGTCACATTGTGCCTTCCTTTCTCTATCAATAATCTCCCAATTTATTAATAAAGTAAAAATATGACTGTACTAGCATCCTCATTTTTAAAAAATGGTATCACTGAACATATATATTCTAGAATACAGCTGGTTAGACTAAATTTTGCAGGGCTTATACTAACCATTATATAAAAAACAATGTTTTTTAAGATACATCAAACGTTATAGCCTCAGGTTGAATAACTATGTATTCAACTCTAAAACACAGAGTAGTAAAATCTCTCTCCTCCTCTTTTATCTTTTTCCCTCTCCTTCTGTCTCTGCCTCTTCTTCCCTTCAAATCATATGCATGTACATTAATGTTGAAAAAACATGAAATATACTTCTGATCCTATTTTCTATAAAATATTTTGTGATATTTCATTGCCATGATCAGAATCCAAGGAATTATGTAACACATCAATTAAAAATATAAAATGACGGGCCGGGCGCGGTGGCTCAAGCCTGTAATCCCAGCACTTTGGGAGGCCGAGACGGGCGGATCACGAGGTCAGGCGATCGAGACCATTCTGGCTAACACAGTGAAACCCCGTCTCTACTAAAAAAATACAAAAAACTAGCCAGGGGAGGTGGCGGGCGCCTGTAGTCCCAGCTACTCGGGAGGCTGAGGCAGGAGAATGGCGTAAACCCGGGAGGCGGAGCTTGCAGTGAGCTGAGATCCGGTCACGTCTTTCCAGCCTGGGCGACAGAGTGAGACTCCGTCTCAAAAAAAAAAAAAAAAAAAAAAAAAAAAAAAAAAAAAATTTGACATCTTTTTTAAAAATTTCAAAAATATTTCCTTTAAACCATCCTTGAATAGATTTTTAAGCTTGGGGACTCTATTACTGGTTAAATTCACCTTTTATCATTAAGAAGTGTGCCAAGGAAATGCCACAATATAAAAAACAAAACAAAATTTTCAAGAATGTTTTTGCCTATGTGATAAATATGTGATAATTGCCAAATTATCTAGAACAGGGAATCTGTTATATATGTGTTTCATAACATTTGCTTTAAATTATGGAGTTGTAGACACTCAACGTATTTTTAAAAATCACATCACATGGGTGGTGAAATAATACTGAGGTCTTCCTTTTACTGTTGACAAATAACTTCTAAGGGATCTTATGCCTCATAATAAATATGAAAATGTAATCCATTGTTATATTAATATAAGCCAGATTAGGATAACCATAGAAAAGAAGTAAATTTGGCATCTTTGGGCATGCTTATATTTTTAGTCAATCAAATTATTATGATAAACAAAACAGAGTCTAGCCACCTGGAATAATCATTTATCTGTAATAAGTGATCAACTTTTCCCTTTTTGCCAATAGAATTAGACATGTGATTATACTAAATAATGGAATTATTCTGGGGTTTTCATATATTCTTTAAACAAAACTATCTATGACAAGAGTAATATGTATATACACACACAGTAGCTTTCATGAAAACACATTAAAGAGAATATATTTCATTTTTTAACCTTTACCAGAAACATTATTGAGTAGCACAGATCCATACAATTCAAAATTACAAAATTTCATTAGCAGAAATAGTGACTGAAAGGAACCAAGGACATGGAAATATATCAAAGGGCCCCCAAAATCTGCTCTTTTCATTTATCTTAACTCGCTCTTCCTATCTGTCCTGAACTCATTTACACTGCTTGCTTTTACGCCCTTCCTTGAAACCTTCCTTAAAAACTGTATTTTATATACTGAATACATGTGTTGAAATAAACTACTCTTATCTCATTCTTTTAATATCTTGTTTTTTTTTCTTTTTTATTATACTTTAAGTTCTAGGGTACATGTGTACAATGTGCACGTTTCTTACATATGTATACATGTGCCATGTTGGTGTGCTGCACCCATTAACTCATCATTTACATTAGGTATAATATCTTGTTATATTAAGAACAGTGCATACATTTTTTTTTTCCCAAAAGGGAAATATGACAATGGGAAGCAACCATCCACACTAAATAGATTTTCTGCCTTTAGCTGAATTAATTTACAATGCATGATGATGTTATTACTCCAAAG
Organism: Rhinopithecus bieti; assembly: GCF_001698545.2. Classification (NCBI taxonomy): domain Eukaryota; kingdom Metazoa; phylum Chordata; class Mammalia; order Primates; family Cercopithecidae; genus Rhinopithecus; species Rhinopithecus bieti. The sequence goes on from NW_016805433.1 coordinate 1,883,106, forward strand.
TAAAATGTCACAGAATGTTATTTTATTGCAAATGCAGAATTACTTTTGCAATATTTTGAGCATACCTGTTGAAAACAGATCATAACTTTTAACATTTTGATATCTAGAAGTAGATTATTTATACTATTAGCAAATATAATATACAAAATACGGTAGGCCAAAAATGCTCATTTATTAGTATCAGTCACATTTCTCTAAATAGCAAATTAGCTATCAGAGAATTAAAATCTATAGCATTAAATAATCAAATTAAGTGAATAAAGGTCCTTGTATTATTTCTGTTTTTTAGAGAGAGCAACAAGGTCTCATTCTGTCACCCAGGCTGGAGTGTAGTGGCATGATCACAGCTCACTGGAACCTCCACCCCTGGCCTCAAATGATCCTCCCAGCCTCCCAAATAGCTGGGACTAAAGGTGTGCAGCACAGTGTCTAGCTAATTTTTTAAATTCTTTTTTGAAGAAATGAGGTCTCACTATGTTGCCCAGACTTGTCAGACTCTTGTCCTCAAGTAATCCTCCCACCTCGGCCTCCAAAAGTGCTGGGATTACAGGCATGAGCCAACACCCAGGCTAAAGTTATTCTTAATACAGAAATTAATAGCTTCCCATTATTTTTGATATACTATAGTATCTACATCAAAATTCAGAATAGAGAGAATCCCTCCTGTTCTCTATCCTTCAGCAATTATGTCAGCAGAGGTGATAACTAAGATTATAAGCAAATGAGTTTTCTGAATAATGAAAACGTCTCACATCCATCTTTGTATTTTTGTCTAGCACACAAGCCATTACACTAGCAGGTACTCAATAAATGCTGTTGACTTGAAGCATGGCAGTTTTTTTGTTTTTGTTGTTGTTGTTGTTTGTTTGTTGTTGTTGTTGTTGTTGTTTTGAGATTGAGTCTCAATCTGTAACCTAGGCTGGAGTGCAGTGGCCCGATCTCGGCTCACTGCAACCTCTGCCTCCCAGGTTCAAGTGATTCTCCTGCCTCCTCCCTCAGCCTCCTGAGTAGCTAGGATTACAGGCACCTGCCACCATAGCAGATACTTATGACATAATATTTTGTACTACCTTTTGTCATGACTCTAGAATGAGAATGAAGGCCTAGATCCTCCATGCACAGCAGTCAGAGCCAGCACAAGGCAGAAAACACTCTAGGTATCACCACATTCACTCTTAAAAATCAAAGCCAGCCAGGCATTTTATAATCCCACACCTGTAATCCCAGCACTTTGGAACTCTAAGGCAGGAAAATTCTTTTTTTTTTTTTTTTTTTTCTCTTGGTCTGTCACCCAGGCTGGAGTGCAGCAGTGCAGTCTCAGCTCACTGCAGCTTCTGCCTCCTGGGTTCAAGCGATTCTCCTGCCTCAGCCTCCTGACAGCTGGGACTACAGATGCATGCCGCCATGCCTGGCTAATTTTTGTATTTTTAGTAGAGACAGGGTTTCACCTTGTTGATTAGGCTGGTTTCAAACTCCTGACCTCAGGTGATCCACCCACCTCGGCCTCCCAAAGTGCTCAGATTATAGGCATGAGCCACCATGCCCAGCCAAGAGAATCTTGTAAGCCCAGAAGTTTGAGACCAGTCTGGGCAACACAGTGAGACCTCAGTTCTACCAAAAAAGAAAAAAAAAATTAAAAAACAAAATAGCTGGACATGGTGGCACACACCTGTAAGTTCAGCTACTCAGGAGACTGATGTGGAAGGATGGCTTGAGCTTGAGAGGTCAAGGCTGCAGTGAACCGAGGTTGTACCACTGCACACTAGCCTCAGCAACAGTGAACCGAGGTTGTACCACTGCACACTAGCCTCAGCAACAGTGAACCGAGGTTGTACCACTGCACACTAGCCTCAGCAACAGTGAACCGAGGTTGTACCACTGCACACTAGCCTCAGCAACAGTGAACCGAGGTTGTACCACTGCACACTAGCCTCAGCAACAGTGAACCGAGGTTGTACCACTGCACACTAGCCTCAGCAACAGTGAACCGAGGTTGTACCACTGCACACTAGCCTCAGCAACAGTGAACCGAGGTTGTACCACTGCACACTAGCCTCAGCAACAGTGAACCGAGGTTGTACCACTGCACACTAGCCTCAGCAACAGTGAACCGAGGTTGTACCACTGCACACTAGCCTCAGCAACAGTGAACCGAGGTTGTACCACTGCACACTAGCCTCAGCAACAGTGAACCGAGGTTGTACCACTGCACACTAGCCTCAGCAACAGTGAACCGAGGTTGTACCACTGCACACTAGCCTCAGCAACAGTGAACCGAGGTTGTACCACTGCACACTAGCCTCAGCAACAGTGAACCGAGGTTGTACCACTGCACACTAGCCTCAGCAACAGTGAACCGAGGTTGTACCACTGCACACTAGCCTCAGCAACAGTGAACCGAGGTTGTACCACTGCACACTAGCCTCAGCAACAGTGAACCGAGGTTGTACCACTGCACACTAGCCTCAGCAACAGTGAACCGAGGTTGTACCACTGCACACTAGCCTCAGCAACAGTGAACCGAGGTTGTACCACTGCACACTAGCCTCAGCAACAGTGAACCGAGGTTGTACCACTGCACACTAGCCTCAGCAACAGTGAACCGAGGTTGTACCACTGCACACTAGCCTCAGCAACAGTGAACCGAGGTTGTACCACTGCACACTAGCCTCAGCAACAGTGAACCGAGGTTGTACCACTGCACACTAGCCTCAGCAACAGTGAACCGAGGTTGTACCACTGCACACTAGCCTCAGCAACAGTGAACCGAGGTTGTACCACTGCACACTAGCCTCAGCAACAGTGAACCGAGGTTGTACCACTGCACACTAGCCTCAGCAACAGTGAACCGAGGTTGTACCACTGCACACTAGCCTCAGCAACAGTGAACCGAGGTTGTACCACTGCACACTAGCCTCAGCAACAGTGAACCGAGGTTGTACCACTGCACACTAGCCTCAGCAACAGTGAACCGAGGTTGTACCACTGCACACTAGCCTCAGCAACAGTGAACCGAGGTTGTACCACTGCACACTAGCCTCAGCAACAGTGAACCGAGGTTGTACCACTGCACACTAGCCTCAGCAACAGTGAACCGAGGTTGTACCACTGCACACTAGCCTCAGCAACAGTGAACCGAGGTTGTACCACTGCACACTAGCCTCAGCAACAGTGAACCGAGGTTGTACCACTGCACACTAGCCTCAGCAACAGTGAACCGAGGTTGTACCACTGCACACTAGCCTCAGCAACAGTGAACCGAGGTTGTACCACTGCACACTAGCCTCAGCAACAGTGAACCGAGGTTGTACCACTGCACACTAGCCTCAGCAACAGTGAACCGAGGTTGTACCACTGCACACTAGCCTCAGCAACAGTGAACCGAGGTTGTACCACTGCACACTAGCCTCAGCAACAGTGAACCGAGGNTCTGTTGGCTGCATAAGTGTCTTATTTTAAGAAATGTCTGTTCATATCCTTTGCCCACTTTTTGATGGGCTTGTTTTTTTCTCGTAAGTTTGTTTAAGTTATTTGTAGATTCTGGATATTAGCCCCTTGTCAGATGGATAGATTGCAAAAATTGTCTCCCATTCTGTAGGTTGCCTGTTCACTCTGAATGATAGTTTCTTTTGCTGTGCAGAAACTCTTTAGTTTAATTAGATTCCATTTGTCTATTTTGGCTTTTGTTGCCATTGCTTTTGGTGTTTTAGACACGAAGTCTTTGCCCATGCCTATGTCCTGAATGGTATTGCCCAGGTTTTCTTCTAGGATTTTATGGTCCTAGGTCTTATGTTTAAGTCTTTGATCCATCTTGAGTTGATTTTGTATAAGGTGTAAGGAAGGGGTCCAGTTTCAGTTTTCTGCATATGGCTAGCCAGTTTTCCCAACAACATTTGTTAAATAGGGAATCTTTAACAAAGATGCTTATTTGTGTTAGATTTGTTGAAGATCAGAAGGTTGTAGATGTGTAGTGTTATTTCTGAGACCTCTGTTCTGTTCCATTGGTCTACATATCAGTTTTGGTACCAGTACCATGCTGTTTTGGTTACGGTAGCCTTACAGTGTAGTTTGAAGTCAGGTAGCAGACGCCTCCAGCTTTGTTCTTCTTGCCCAGGATTGTCTTGGCTATGAGGCTCTTTTCTGGTTCTATATGAAGTTTAAAGGAGTTTTTTCCAATTCTGTGAAGAAAGTCAGTGGTAGCTTGATGGGGATAGCATTTGCATCCTTTGTAGGGACATGGATGCAGCTGGAAACCATCATTCTTAGCAAACTATCACAAGAACAGAAAACTAAACACCGCATGTTCTCACTCATAGGTGGGAACTGAACAATGAGATCACTTGGACTCGGGAAGGGGAACATCACACACCGGGGCCTATCATGGGTGGGGGGGGGGAGGAATTGCATTGGGGAGTTATACATGATAAAAATGATGAATTGATGGGTGCTGACGAGTTGNAAAGTCAACTTTCTTTTACTATAAAAAAAAAAATTACTTTGGGCAGAATGGCCATTTTCATGATATTGATTCTTCTTATCTATGAGCATGGAATGTTTTTCCATTTGTTTGTGTCCTCTCTTATTGCCTTGAGCAGTGAGTTCTCCTTGAATAGGTCCTTTGTAAGTTGGATTCCTAGGTATTTTATTCTCTTAGTATGAATGGGAGTTCACTCATGATTTGGCTCTCTGTTTGTCTGTTACTGGTGTATAAGAATGCTTGTGATTTTTGCACATAGATTTTGTATCCTGAGACTTTGCTGAAGTTGCTTATCAGCTTAAGGCGGGCTGAGACAATGGGGTTTTCTAAATATACAATCATGTCATCTGCAAACAGGAACAATTTGACTTCCTCTCTTCCTAACTGAATACTCTTTATTTCTTTCTCTTGCCTGATTGCCCTGGCCAGAACTTCCAATATTATGTTGACTAGGAGTGGTGAGAGGGGGCATCCTTGTCTTGTGCTGGTTTTCAAAGAGAATGCTTCCAGTTTTTGCCCACTCAGTATGATACCGCCTGTGGGTTTGTTATAAATAGCTCTTATTATTTTGAGATATATTCAATCGATATCCAGCTTATTGAGAGTTTTTAGCCTGAAGGGGTGATGGATTTTGTCAAAGGCCTTTTCTGCATCTACTGAGACAATCATGTGGTTTTTGTCATTGGTTCTGTTTATGTGATGAATTATGTTTATTGATTTGCATGGGTTGAATCAGTCTTGCATCCCAGGGATGAAGCCGACTTGATCATGGTAGATAAGCTTTTTGATGTGCTGCTGTATTCGGTTTGCAAGTATTTCATTAAGGATTTTCACATCGATGTTCAATAGGAATATTGGCCAGAAATTGTCTTTTTTTGTGTGTCTCTGCCAGGTTTTGGTATCAGGATGATGATGGTCTCATAAAATGAGTTAGGGAAGATTCCCTCTTTTTCTATTGTTTGGAATAGTTTCAGAAGGAATGGTACCAGCTCCTCTTTGTACCTCCGGTAGAATTCATCTGTGAATCCAGGTGGCCCTGGACTTTTTGGTGGGTAGGCTATTAATTACTGCTTCAATTTCAGAACTTGTTATTGGTTTATTCACGGATTTGATTTCTTCCTAGTTTAGACTTGGGAGGGTGTATGTGTCCAGGAATTTATCCAATTCTTCTAGATTTTCTAGTTTATTTGCATATAGGTATATATAGTATTCTCTGATGGTAGATTGTATTTCTATGGGATCAGTGGTGATATCCCCTATAACATTTTTTGATTGTGTCTATTTGATTCTTCTCTCTTTCTTCTTTATTTGTCTTGCTAGAAGTCGATTTTGTTGATCTTTTCAAAAAACCAGCTCCTGCATTCACTGATTTTTTTGAAGGGTTTTTTGTGTCTCTATCTCCTTCAGTTCTGCTCTGATCTTAGTTACTCTTGTCTTCTGTTAGCTTTTGAATGTGTTTGCTCTTGCTTCTCTAGTTCTTTTAATTTTGATGTTAGGTCATCAATTTTAGATTATTTTCTCCTTTCCCTTGTGGGTATTAAGTGTTATAAATTTCCCTCCACACACTGCTTTAAATGTGTCCCAGAGATTCTGGTATGTTGTGTCGTCATTCTCATTGGTTTCAAAGAACATCTTTATTTCTGCCTTCATTTCATTATTTACCCAGTAGTCATTTAGGAGCAGGTTGTTCTGTTTCCATGCAGTTGTGGCGTTTTGAGTGAGTCTCTTAATCCTGAGTTCTAGTTTGATTGCACTGTGGTCTGACAGACTGTTTGTTATAATAATTTCCGTTCTTTTGCATTTGCTGAGGCGTGTTTTACTTCCAATTATGTGGTTAATTTTAGAATAAGTGTGATGAGGTGCTGAAAAGAACGTATATTTTGTTGATTTGGGGTGGAGAGTTCTGTAGATGTCTATTAGATCTGCTTGGTCCAGAGCTGAGTTCAAGTCCTAAATATCCTTGTTAATTTTCTGTCTTGTTGATCTGTCAAATATTGACAGTGGGTTGTTAAAGTTTCCCACTATTATTGTGTGGGAGTCTAAGCCTGTTTGTAGGTCTCTAAGAACTTGCTTATGAATCTGGGTGTTCCTGTATTGGGTGCATATATATTTAGAATAGTTAGCTCTTCTTACTGCATTGATCCCTTTACCATTATATAATTCCCTTCTTTGTCTCTTTTGATCTTTGTTGGTTTAAAGTCTGTTTTATCAGAGACTAGGATTGCAACTTCTGCTTTTTTTTTTTTTT
>NW_016805433.1:1890059-1917743 GCF_001698545.2 Rhinopithecus bieti
CTTTTTTTTTTTTTTTTTTTTTTTTATTCTTTGCTTTCCATTTGCCTGGTAAATATTCTACCATCCCTTTATTTTAGCCAATTTGTGTCTTTGCATGTGAGATGAGTCTCCTGAATGAATACAGCAACTGATGGGTCTTGACCCTTTATCCAATTTGCCTGTCTGTGTCTTTTACTTGGGTCATTTAGTCCATTTACATTTAAGGTTAATATTGTTATGTGTAAATTTGATTCTGTCATTATGATGCTAGCTGGTTATGTTGCCGTTAGTTGATGCAGCTTCTTAATAGTGTCAATGTTCTTTACAATTTGGTATGTTTTTGCAGTAGCTGGTACCGATCGTTCCTTTCCATGTTTAGTGCTTCCTTCGGGAGCTCTTGCAAGGCAGCCCTGGTGGTGACAAAATCCCTCAGCATTTGCGTGTCTGTAAAGGATTTTATTTCTCCTTCGCTTATGAAGCTTAGTTTGGCTGGATATGAAATTCTGGGTTGAAAATTCTGTCAAGAATATTGAATATTGGCCCCCACTCTCTTCTGGCTTGTAGGGTTTCTGCAGAGAAATATGCTATTAGGCTGATGGGCTTCCCTTTGTGGGTAACCCAGCCTTTCTCTCTGGCTGCCCTTGACATTTTTCTTTCAACATTGGTGAATCTGACGATTATGTGTCTTGGGATTGCTTTTCTTGAGGAGTATCTTTATGGTGTTCTCTGTATTTCCTGAATTTGAATGTTGGCCTGTCTTGCTAGGTTGGGGAAGTTCTCCTGGATAATATCCTGAAGAGTGTTTTCCAACTTGGTTCCATTCTCCTTGTCACTTTCAGGTACACCAAGCACATGTAGATTTGGTCTTTTCACATAGTCCCATATTCTTGGAGGCTTTGTTCATTCCTTTTTATTCTTTTTTCTCTAATCTCGTCTTCTCTCTTTATTTCATTAAGTGGATCTTCAATCACTGATATCCTTTCTTCCGCTTGATCAATTCAGCTATTGGAACTTGTGTATGCTTCACAAAGTTCTTGTGTTGTGTTTTTCAGCTCTCTCAGGTCATTTATGTTCTTCTCTGCACTGGTTATTCTAGTTAACAATTTGTTTAACCTTTTTTAAAAGTGCTTAGCTTCCTTCCATTGGGCTAGAACATGCTCCTTTAGATTGGAAGAGTTTGCTATTACCTATTTTCTGAAACCTACTTCTGTCAATTTGTGAAACTCATTCTCTGTCCAGTTTTTTTCCCTTGCTGGCGAGGAGTTGTGATCCTTTGGAGAAGAAGACATTCTGGTTTTTGGAATTTTCAGCCTTTTGGTGCTGACTTCTCCCCATCTTTGTGGATTTATCTACCTTTGGTCTTTGATGTTGGTGACCTGCTCATAGGGTATTTGAGTGGACGTTCTATTCCCGTTTGTTCGTTTTCCTTCTGACAGTCAGGCCCCTATGCTGCCAATCTGCTGGAGTTTGCTGAAGGTCCACTCATAACCCTGTTTGCCTGGGTATCACCAGTGGAGGCTGCAGAATAGCAAGGATTGCTGCCTGATCTTTCCTCTGGAAGCTTTGTCCCAGAGGGGCACCTGCCAGATGCCAGCCAGAGCTCTCCTGTATGAGGTGTCTGTCGGCCCCTACTGGGAGATGTCTCCCAGTCAAGATACACCAGGGTCAGGGACCCACTTGAGGAGGCAGTCTGACCTTAAGCAGAACTCGAACGCTGTGCTGGGAGGTCCACTGCTCTCTTCAGAGCCATCAGGCAGGGACGTTTAAGTTTGCTGAAGCTGTGCCCACAGCCGCCCCTTTCCCCAGGTGCTCTGTCCCAGGGAGATGGGGGTTTTATCTACATGTTCCTGACTGGGGTTACTGCCTTTTTTTCAGAGATGCCCCACCCAGAGAAGGGAAATCTGGCAATCTGGCCACAGCAGCCTTGCTGAGCTGCAGTGGGCTCTGCCTACTTAGAAGTTTCCAGCAGCTTTGTTTACACTGTGAGTGTAAAACCACCTATTCAAGCTTCAGCAATGGCGGACGCCCCTCCCCACACCAAGCTTGAGAGTCCCAGGTTAATTTCAGACTGCTGCTGTGCTTGCAGCGTGAATTTCAAGCCAGTGGATCTTAGCTTGCTGGGCTCCATGGGGGTGGGATCTGTCGAGCCAGACCACTTGGCTTTCTGGCTTCAGCACCCCTTTCTGGGAGAGTGAATGGTTCTGTCTTGCTGGTGTTCCAAGCGCCACTGGGGTATGGAAAAAAAGAACTCCTGCAGCTAGTTTGGTGTCTGCCCAGATGGCCACCCAGTTTTGTGCTTGAAACCCAGGGCCCGGGTGGGGTAGGCACTAGAGGGAATCTCCTGGTTTGCAGGTTGCGAAAAGCATGGGACAAACTCAGTATCTGTGCCAGAGTTCTTCAGGCTCAGTGGTGTCATGGCCTCCCTTAGGTAGTGGAGAAAACTCCCCGATCCCAAGGGCATCCCCGGTGAGGCAAGGCCCCACCCTGCTTCGGCTTGCCCTCCATGAGCTGCACCCACTGTCCAACCAGTCCCTTTGTGATGAACCTGGACCTTATTTGGAAATGCAGAAATCACCCACCTTCCGCGTTGATCCCACTGGGAGCTGCAGACTTAAGCTGTTCCCATTCAGCCATCTTGCCAGCCTCATTCCTATTCTTTAATTGGGTTACTTATCCTTTCACTAAGTTATAAGAGTTCTTTATATAGTCTGTACAAGTCCCTTATGAGATGCACAAACCGCAAATATTTTCTCTCATTCTGTGGTTTGTTGATTCACTTTCTTGACCGTATCCTTTGGAACACCACATCCTTTTGGACAGTATCCTTTGGAAAATTAAAAACCACAGTTTTTAATTTTGATCAAGTCTGATTTATCTCTTTCTCCTTTTGTTGTTTGTGCTTGTGCTGTCATGCCTAAGAAACCATTGTCTAATCCAAGATTGTGAAAATCTACTCCTGTTTACTTCTAAGGGTTTAGTAGTTTTAACTTTTACATTTAGATCTATAATATATTTTGAGTTAACTTCTGTATATTTCATAATTTCTGCATGAAGTAGGTTCTAAATTCATTCTCTTACATTTGAGTATCTAGTTGTCCCAGCCCCACTTGTTGAATAGTATTTTCTTCACCACTGAATAACCTTAGTATCCTTTTTGAACACTCTATGTCTCCTTAAAGGCAAACATATTATCTGTTGAGAATTGCAACTGAATTTTCTAATTTTTCTATTATTAGATATTTTTTAATGTAGTTCATCTTTATAAGAGTTTATTGTGGTTCTCACCCCAAATTCTGTTAAACTGGTACCAATTCCAAAATGATTTTCATTTCAAAGATAATGAGTTTTTAAGATCTAATCTTTATTTGCTACGTATTTTGCTAAGCATATCATAATGCTATGAAGGCAGTTTTAATGCACACATTCATTTTGTTGCAAGCTTTACTTATGGTTGTTCACTCATTGGAAGATAATCTGTGAGCAATAGCGGGACTAATTAAACAAAATTAGACTGCTTTTAAGCCCTTAAATTCATGAAGATAAAACAATGAGTATAGTAGATAGGTCTTGCCTTGGAGCTGCCTGATAGGCATTTGATTTGCTAATAACATGCAGTTTCATTTTAGGAAATCACTTTCCCTGTCTATGTGATATCTTGGAGGAACAGTAAATCAAGATACTCTGCCCTCCCACTATGGATACCCAAGGCGTTCCTGAAGGTTTCCTCTAGGTTCTTTTCTCTTGCCATTCATATACAGTTAACATGCTGGGGCAACTTGAAATATTGGCTCTTAGAAATTCAAGCAGGGTGATGCAAGGGCAGAATAAACCGTTTGAACTCATTTATCCCCATAAAGTTGCCAGGAAATAGATGATTAAAATGATTTTACTCCCAAGAGCGACATAGATATTCCTGGTTCCTGTCTATTGGAAGCTTGGTTTATAGAATTCTTTTCATCCTGGGAACTACACCGTATGCTTCAAATTCATATATTTGCTTAAAGTAACCACAGTATTTCATGCTTGAAAAAAAAAATCCTCACTTATATCATCAATTCCAAGGATATTACTAAAGATTTTGTTCTTGTTCCCTAGTATGATTTCTTCTTGAATGAAAAATAAACAGCTTTTTCCGTCTGTTAAATAGTTGGAGCAGTACAAATTACATAATTGCTTGATTTAATGGGCTTGTTTTAGCAGGTGGATTTTAACATCATTAATATTATCATAACTTGTCTTCTTGCCTGGAAAACACCACTCCACTATTTCCATAGATCTCTGTCCATGAATACATTCCTTACATGCTTTTGACTGAAGTTAGCCAAGCTGTTTTCCAAGCACTTTTCAAGTTAATATTAATTAGTAGAAGATGCCAAAACCAGAAAAAGAACTGGATTTTCACATGAGTTTTTAATTCAAAAGTAAGAAAAGCAATGGGTTATGAGATTTTTCTTCCCTGCCCAAACATACAGGAACTACCACATTAACTGGATGAAGTGACCTGTTGCTGGGTGACTAAAGGTCCAGTGGCATTCATGATGCAAAGTTGCTCACTTCTCAGGGCCATATTTCCCTTGTACTCCTGAGAAGAAGAAACAAGCACTGCCATGTAGGAAACTGTGTGTATGACCCTCAGTTAATGAAGTCCTTGACATTGACTAACACTATGGAAAGTTTAACTCAAATCATTCATCTACTTTTTAAGCACACTGTATTAGTCTGCTCAGGGTGCCATAACAAAATATCACAGATGGGGCAGCTTAAACAATAGAAATTTACTTTCTAATAGTACTGGAGGCTAGGCATTGATGTCCAAGATGGCATCAGGGCTGGTTTCTGCTGAGGCCATTCTTGCTGGCCTATAGATGACTGCCTTCTCACTGTGTCCTCACATGGCGTTTACTCTGTGCACACTTAGAAATCCATCTCTGGTATATCTTTTTCTTGTCATAAAGATGTCAGTACAATCTGATTAGGGTCCCACCCTTAAGGCCTCATTTAACCTTAATTGTGTTCCTAAAAGCATTAACTCCAAATATAGTCACATTGAGAAGTTATAGCTTCAATATATGTATTTCAGGGACATAATTCACTCCATAACGTATACTTATTTTGAAACCTTCATTGTGTTTATTGCCACTCTGGTTCCTCTCTCTTTTCATCTTCTTCATAATCTTATATTTGTTATATTCATTACACATTCCCTTCTACTTCTTATTTTCTTCAGCTTTTTATAGTCCAGGGATACACAACATATTCATAAGTATGCCTCCCTAGGGTGTTCACAATACTAACATTGACACATCACTGCTTCTCATTAGTAATCACTGAGCATACTTGTTTAAATAGAGAGCTAGCAACCAAAAAAAATCTGAAATTCTTAACATGTACACACTTCATTTTTAGCATCTCCTATACTGTTAGTTTTCACGTTATTTTTTCTGGTTTTCCTCTAGAATATTTAGCATTATTCAATTCTATCATTACACAGATGTTAAGTGCATTAAATTCGTGGATTGTCTATTTGTCAATGTGCCAGAAATGTAGAGTAATGTGAGCAAAATACATATGGTGGTTTTAATATACGTTTGTAAATTATGTGACCCTCTTCCCATCAAGAAGTAGGGTCTATATCCCCTTGCCTTGTTCAGTGGAGAAAGGATCCAGTCTGGAGCTCTGTTCTCTTTGTGTTGGTAATTTTTCTCTGTGTGAGCAAGGAGTTTATGTCCTTGCATGTGAGAGCCTTCTGTGCAATACCAAGCCTCAGAATCTAATCCCTGTTCCTAAGAGTCACCTTCAATCTGGATGAGATTGATCTCAATGGCCCCCAAAGATGTCCAAGTTCTAATCACTGAAACCTGTGAATATGTTTTGTTACATGGCAAGAGGGAATTAAGGGTGTAGGTAGTTAAGGTTGTTAATCAACTGATCTTGAGATAGGTGCATTATCCTGGATTAACTCTGTGGGTCATGTAATCACAAGGGTCCCTAAAGTGAAACAGGAAACTAGGGAAGTCAGAGATTTGGAGATGTTGTGATGCTGGCTTTGGCTTTGAAGATGGAAGAAGGGGCCATGAGCCAAGGAATGCAGGTGATCTTTAGAATCTATAAAAGACAAGGGAAAAGATTATCTGCTAGACCCTCAAAAAGGAACACAGCCTTGCTTATATCTTGATTTGAGCTCCTTGAGACCTATTTGGATCTGGCCTCCAGAACTGTAAGAAAATAAATTTGCGTTGTGGTAAGCCACTAAGTTTCTGCTAATTTGTAATGGCAACAATAGAAAACTAACGCAACTACTTTAACAAATAGATTACAGTAGAAGTGATGCTAGGTGACTTCCTACAGTGGGCCATAAAAAGCTGTTTAGCTTCTACTTTCTTCTGACTTGCTCTTGGAGTCCTGAGATAGCCAAGTAAAAAATCTAAACATTCCAATTCTACCACACTCTGGATAACTGCAGACCCCAGAGAGAGGCCATGTGTAGGCACTCTCGTTGGAAGCCCCAGCTAAGTCTTCAAGTTATCCCAGCCTAGGCATTAGACGTGTGCATAAAGAAGCCTTCAGAGGATTTCATCCCCTAGCTATTAAAATAGCCCTCTGCCTTTCTAGATTTTCTGGGTAATGCATTAGATACCATGGAACAGAGGCAATGCATGCCTACATTTGGACTATGCCCTGTCCAGATTTCTAACACATGTAATTCACGAGCATAGAAAATAATGGTAGTTTTATACCACTAAGTTTTGAGGTGTTTTTTTTTTTTTTTTTTGAAAACATGAATTGGAACAGACTTTGGTTTCTGGTAGTGGGGTGTTGCCATAACAAACCTAAAATACATAGCAATATATTATCAGAAGAGATGTGGTCTTGTGCCTAATGAAATTTACAGTTTATAGGGAGGTATAGATGAGTAATTATGCAATAGCAATAAATAATTTTAAAAGCCACAACGTGGTTGAAGTGGCCACACTGGGTAGGAGAATCTAACCTCATCTGCGGTGCTGAGAGACATTTTCCTCTGAACAATAACATCTCAATTGGAGGCTACCAGGAAGGGAGAGGATGTTCTAAACTAAAGGAAGGTCATGTAGGAAGGCTTGGCGGTCACACATGCATGTAATATTTGAGAACATAAATTAAATTTCTATATGCCTGGAGCCTAGAATGTGAGGAAAGGAAGATTCCTAAATCTTTAGATTCCTAAATAAATAGGAAATCAGGACTTGAAACAATTTATATAACACACCAAGTAATTTGCTTTTTATCCTAGGGGCAAGATCATGATGTTTTAAGCAGAGAGGTAGCATTATATGTTAAGCTTAGCAATATTACATTGACCAAAGTAGGAAGAATGGGTTAAGAGGTAGTAGAGACAAAGCAGAAAACCATTATTAGAACAATCTAGGGCAGAGAGTTAGTGGGCTTAGTAGTGACTATAGAGATGAAGGGTACTAAACAGATTTTAGAACACATTAAACAGTAAGAAACAGTGGCTATCAAAAAGGAAGCCCAGTTTCACTCTTGGGCAAGTGATTGAATGACAGCATCAGCCTTTGACAAGGAGAACCAAAAAGACCAGCTAGTGAGAGAATATGGTAAATCACAATAAAATGTTTGGCTCCCTATAAATATAAAATTTTTAAAAATTATACTATAAGAATGAGAAACTAATTTCTCATATGAGAATATCTCTTCAGGGATGTTTTCAAAACAGGTGCTTAAAGAAAACTTTAATAAAATCAAGCATATTTGTACATTAAAGATGAAAGCATTAAGAAATTCACATTGTGGGAAAGCAGTAAGGCCAAAAATAATCAATGGTTGCTATTTCTAGCTTTTATATTCAATATATAAATACTCCCATTAGAAGGAAGAACCAATCCTTTAAGAGACTGCCTCTTCAAAAGAAAAGACACCAAGACTCAGCTCTTTAGTCTTTAAGGAAATGGAAATCAATGGGAATCTTCAGTCTCATGTGTTTGAAATTACTGAGCAAGCCAACAAATGGCCGGCCAGCCAAATTATCCCTCATATCACAATATAACACACCTATATTGAGAGGCCAGATTTGCTATACTCATCAACTAAAAATAAACACTTCCTTCCTGGCCACAATTTCCCACTTAGCTGAATGACAGAACACAATATTCATTTTGATTGACAAAATATTTTAAGATATAATTACAATTTCCAGCAGTGTCTGAACATGTTGTGTTTTCATTATGAATTCCATGACAATTGGATAATTCACATATCAATACAAGTCTAGGGCACTGGTCAGATCAAACATCTGTATTTTTGCCCATGCAGTTGATAAATTGGTAGGATCAGAGTTAGCTTATTTTATTACAGAAAAATCATTAATAAGGCCAAGATCAAGAGCTTAGTTCCTTTCTAGGGAAGGTCAAATTGCTTTCTTCAGCCTAACAGAGGCCAATACATCCATAAATGTGTATCACTGATTAGGAGGATGTCCTTGCATCAAGTCTGTATTATGAAAAGTCCATTGACATTTCTAGAAAATCAAATTAGTGTTTATACCTGGACAACTGTATCAGTAGCTCTCATGTTGGCCCACAGACTATTCAGTCAGCACTGCATATAAATGGTATTCTAACACCCTGGTATTTTTCAGTCTTACTGTTGAAGTATTTACCTTAATTTTGCCATACTTTACAATCTCCTAATTCTGTACACTTGTGATTTTCTAATTTTGCACTAAGAGCTCCACCTTGACACTTGCCTCTGACAATCAGCACCATTTCTCCAGCTACATCACTCTACTTTCTTCCTCAAGTGTAACTCAGACCTTCCCTCTCACCACATGGCCTTCAATCTCCAGGACTCCATGTTCTACAAACTCCAGCTGGGCAACTGGACCACCCTCCTCGTGGTTCAAGCCGTCATCACATTCCAGCTTGTCAGGCAAAGCCCAGTTAAGACCACTCCAAGTTTTAGGGCTACGTGGTCAACGGCCCACTTAACATTGCCACTTGAATGTCTTCCAGGCATCTTAAACTTAAAATTACATTTGGATCCCATCCCCATCTTCCCACCCATCTTGATCAATGATTCCTTCTTCTCATACTTGCTTATCCATGGGATTCTCCCTTTCTTCCCCCCACATCAAGCTCTGTCAATCCTACCTCCAAAAACTAGCAAAAGCAGTCTCCAGTTACTTAGCTGCTACATTAACCAATACTCTCCATTTCCCCTAGAAAAGCACATTGACTCAGAACCAAGGCACTCTGAGTGCTTGCAGCTAATATGAAGTTAATTTCTAGTATTATCCTACCTACAGTTTCACTTCTCCCAGTCAAATGATATCCTTATCAGAAGTCATTTGTATTTGTTTCCAAACCTGCTTATACCAGTTGTACTTATTATTGAAATTATATATTTCCATGAACCATTACATAAACTGGTGTAATTTGCACTTTAAAAAGTTTGGTTATAGAAAAACGAGGTAGAATATTTTGGAAAACCATAAAGAAAAGTTGCTAAATGAATTATTTTTAAATCACATATGTGCAAAATTGGAAAAAATAAATAAATAGAAATTTCTGGGCTCTCCTCCTCATCCTTGTGTCATAAAAACCTTTACAGATATCTTTTAAATTCTCGCTTCTCTTCAATAGAATTAAAACTAAAAATCATAGCGGATATAACTATGGGTATGGTTCATGCAAAATGAAACCAAACAAAATCAGTTCAGAACTTCAACTCATATATGCACATTCAACAAATGGTCCCAACTCTGCATCAAAAGATTGACAATAAATATTTATATGCATTAAGTTAAAATGAAATATTTAAGATAAGTATATATGATTCAGTATTTCCCTTCTTTAACAAGCTCTTTCAATTAACCAACCAACTAGTACAAATTTCATTAGGTAACATAAAGAATCATAGCTAACATTTACTGATATCAACCCTGTATCAAACACAGCAATGATCCCCATTTTACAGATAATGAAACTCAGGGATTGGCCAAGACGTCTTGAATCTGTCCACTTCTATCCATTGCCTGCTAGTCACCCTTAGCTGTATTTCTTCGATAGCCTCATAGCCCATCTCTACACGTCCACCTCAATCCTTTCGTTAGTCAATAAACAGCAGAGAAAATAATATTTTTACAATCTCAACTGTGATTATGCCCATCTCCTACTTAAAACTCTGAATGTTTCTACACTGTAAAAAAAAATACCCCAAATCCTCACAATGGCTTCCAAGGTCCTTCATGACCCAGCACTTATATCTCTCTTCATTTTTATCTTACAACACACTCTACCTTGCTCAGTGCAATCCAGTTACCCTGCTCGTCTTATGGTTTTGGCAACATGCCAAGCTTTTCCCTTTCTCCAAACATTTTCCTAGACTGTTTACTCTGTTAAAGAGGATTCTTTTTTTCCAGCTTATCTTCATTCTTTAGACCTCAACTTGACTATCAATATCTCCCTGAATTATCAATTTAAATCACCTCCTCTTGTTAATAACTGCTCACAGCACCCAGTACTTTTCTTTCATAAGATATCATAAGTGATGAATACATATTTATTTGTGTGATTATTTTATTCCTGTCTTTCCAGGGGACCAAGGCCAATGTCTATTTTATTCACCTCCCCAGAACCTCCCACAGTGCCTCTGACTTAGTAGATAAACTCACAAATAATTGCTGAATGAATCAGTCTATCAATGTTTATATCTGAAGTAGAGAACAGAAGCAGATCCCAGAGAGTTTTCAAATGGTCACCTGGCCCATGAAATCTTCACTACCAAAACGTTGACAGTCATTTTTCCAGTTTTGTTGTGAAATATCTCCAGGGAGAGGGACTCTGCCATGACCTGCTTTATGTTCTGTTCCTATGATAATCACTGTTATATTTAAGATGCCTAATTTATAAATTCAGAATTCTATTCTTCCTTTTTAAGGATTTAGCAGATCTACCCAGTAATATCTGTGTATTGTTTACATCTGCACTCAAGTCCTTCATTTAGGCATACATTAAAAATATTAAATATATAAACCCTTTGACGGTATATTAAAATAGTGTATCAAAATTCAAAAATAGTTCCTACAGCCAGTAGCCCAACTATATTCAATAACACCTCCCTCATCTCATGAACTGCACTTGGAAAAATGTCAAGTCCTCACTCAAGCACTATCCTAGTGTTATTTAGACACAATTCTGGCAAGCATGGCTTACCATCAGAATCAGTAAATAAAGATTGGCTTTCTGGAAGTAGGCACATTGCCAGCAGTGAGAAATTCAAAGAAATAAGAATTCAAAAAAAGACAGCTGTCTGGATCCATTTAGTACATAGTAGAGTGGGGCTACATATTCTAATATACCTTGAGGACAGTGTTGTGTCACTCACTGGGCAGTAAATTAATACATATCTCTAATGGTGGCCCTGTATCATAAAGACTTTATATTATATTTACTATGCACTTCTTCAGAACACAAAGATGGGAGAGGCAGACTACAGGAAAAAATCACCTAAAAATTGTGTTTATTGGAATACATCATTTCCTGACACCATGTCAGAAAAATCGAGGTATTATTATATCTCTGAGTTTTGTACTCCATGTCTTGTTAGAACAAAACAAAAAGTAGGCCCTATAAAGTTTGGAACATTATCCTAAATACTAGACACAAATATGAAAACACAAATTACCATAATGAAACATTCATTGTTCTGATTCAGTGATTTTATAATTGTGAAGTGTCCACCTATTGAAAGCATGACTTAGATAAACAAGGAATATAAGAAAACAGAATAGCATACAGTTTTAACACAATTTTCCAAAATAGTAGAGCACTTGGACTGACAATCCTCCAAATAGGAAACAGGTTGAAACACTCCAACATTTCAAATACAAAAATGCTAAGTGCTAACACACACACACACACACACACACACACACGATTCACATGTACAATACCTCTAGAAACCATATTCTTAACAAATTGCTAATAAGAGCCCAAAATAAACACAGTAAATGGAAACCTGCTTCATCAAGAATTAGACTAATTCAAATACTCTTATTACTAGAGATATAGTTACCAATCAAAACTATACAGAAATTATCAAACATCAAGGACAGAAATTATAATAAAAATCAAGTGTACTATGTCCCAGATATTGTTTTAACTAAGAACTTCATCAGAGGGATGTAATTTAATCTTCGGAACAAGGCTAGTAGGTAGGTACTACCTCCATTTAAAGTTGAAAATGTAAGGCACAAAACAGTTTACAAGTTGTTTAAAATTATACAGCTAGTAAATGGCAAAGGTAAGATGAGAATCCCAGAAGTCAATCTTCAGAACCCACATTTAACTACTGCCAAAACACTATTAATGAAGTATTAACTGTGCCCATAAAATAAATAGCTTTATTTCATTTATATGCAGTTAAGCTGAATAGACATAAAGTGATGTAAAACAAAAATCTGGAAAATGCTTTTTGCTTAAGTGTTATTGTATATGAAGAAAGACATAAAAACACCAATGGGGCTGGGCGCAGTGGCTCACGCCTGTAATCCCAGCACTTTGGGAGGCTGAGGTGGGTGGATCACTCGAGGTCAGGAGTTTGAGATCAGCCTGGGCAACATGGTAAAACTTCATCTCTACTAAAAATACAAAAGTTAGCTGGGCATGGTGGTGCATGCCTATAATCCCAGCTACTTGGGAGGCTGAGGCAGGAGAATCACTTGAACCTGGAAGGTGGAGGTTGAACCTGGGAGGCAGTGAGCCGAGATCACACCACTGCACTCCAGCCTGAGGGACGAGTAAGACTCTGTCTCCAAAACAAAACAAAACACCAATGATTTAACACAAAATAAGGTATATTAAATCATCTTTAAAAAGTCCTACTACCTCAGCAATCTCAAAGTATTTTACTGTTTCAAACAATAATTTATAGAAAGTGTAGCAGTATGGTTGTCTTCATACTGCCCCACATAGCAGCTGAGCCAATGGTGTATAAACAAGTGTGCTACTGTATAAATTAACAATATAACACAGTCATAACCAATGTTTTAGAATCAGCACAGCCAAAAGGAAAGCATTATAGATGCAAATGAGGATCAGCTGAATTTCTCAAAATCTCAGATAATTTATGTAGAAGAATTATTGCTTATGATAGACATCTTTTGCCTGGCAACTAAAGTACTGTATTTCCAGCTAAACAATGACAACTCTCTAAAAAACAGGTAGTAATATACCTTGTTAGCACCAGAATTCTCTTTGACTGGAAATCTGCTACACTCCGGAAAATACAAAAGTCTGCTTTTTGCTAAATAACTCAAAAGCACTCTGAGGGTTTTGTTGGGTCCTTTAGTTTGTCTCCATATTGTAATCCATCTCTCCAATATCTCAAGAAAATTTTCAAACTCCAGTATGAATTACTAAATTTAGATCATGTATGGCATTTTCCCTTCTCCATACTTTCTGGTCAATTTCTTTAGCAATTTCTAGGAGAAAAGTAGAAAGGGAAAGTACGAGGGTCAAAAACTAAAGTCACCCAAGTGTGGTAATAAACTTATTATTTTCTTTGCCTGAAATGCCTTCCCCTTTGTACCTGCTCATCTCAGTCTTTTGCTCTGAGTTGCCCTATGACGGACCTCCCTCTGATTTCAGCACCTTCCTGGAATTGAATTTAGATAGGCCACTCTTCTTGGAAACTGTTTTGATTTTTGAGCTCCCCAAGTTTGAATAGCTAACCAGATTTCTGGGTCAGATGAAGCACAGAGCAGAATTAAATGAATACAATGTATTTAGAATCTGAACTCATCCATGAGGTCCAAAGACTGAGGTGACCACCTGACAGAATGATCATTCGTTATGTTCCCCTGTCCTTGGTGACAAAATACACCTAAGCACCTTTGGACAAGCTCTCATGCCTCACAAAGAGGAAAGCTTGGTGACCTGGCGCTACCCAAGCAGGCTGGCCTCCACAGTGTGAAAACATCTGGGAACCTAGAATCCAAAGGTATCATGGGATTTTCATGACCTTCACAGATGCTTTGCATCTTGAGAAGAGGACAACAGAATTCCAAACCATCAGAATCCTAATTTTTCCAGTGGCAAGTGCAATCCTATTCTTCTATCTCAAGGAACAATGTCATAAGCAAAGTAAACTAGAAATGGCTGGTAATAAACACAAGCAGACAGGGCTAGAGCAATTCAATTCATCCACTCACTCTTTTATTAATTTACCCATCTACCTACTCACTGTCATGATACAGTGGGAACATTTCTGCTTGTCAAGCCTAAAGGCTTGAGTCTATAGTGAAGCTCAAATTTGAACATACAACTCAACTCAAATTTGACTCTAACAAGTACCAATTGAATGACCTTGTACTAATTAGTTAATTGTAAACATCAATTTCAATAGAAGAGAAATAATAATTGATCTGTTTAGGATTGTTCTGAAGATCAGAACAACACATTCATTTAATAAACACTTCTTAACTGCCTTCTATGTGGCAGTGATTCTGCCAAGGGCAGGGTATACAGCGAGAAACATGGCTCCTGACTTAAAAAGGTTTGCAAAATGCCTTCATGGCTTCATAAGCACATGGGAAGGGCTCAAAAAATGGTCACTGATCCTGTCACTGTTACTATTAATTAATATTAGTAATACTATTAATATTATTATGGGCACAGCCAAATGATGACAATACTGAGCTGAGAGCTAGGTGCCTCTCTCCACTGAGGGACATACTATACCACTGCTCTCTACAATGTGCCCAGAAATAAAGTGAGTTTAAGTGAAGATATAATTATGAGAGAAGAAAGGAGGATACCCACTGAGCAGACCCTCTGGAACCCACAAACATGGCTTGAACTCCATTTGGAAAAACAACTTAACTTGATATAAAGATGCAGAAGTCTTCTCTGTGGGTCTGAATTCAGGGCTGGGAAAAGATTTCTCAAGTTAAAGGTTGACCAGCAAGAGATTTATATTGCTTCAAAACCTTCAACCATTATGGCTGGTTACTTTTTCTGACTTTGTGACCTTCCTTTACCTTCATTAGATGACCAGCGAGTAGCACTACTCCCTCATTTTTTAAGTTCTGGAGCCCAACTAATCTTTCTCAGGAAAGAGGACAAGTAGACAATGCCTCTTCATCCAATTATCTATTGCCCAGACCAGGTACAAATTTGCTTTTGGGGACCCAGAGGGTACAGTGGAAAGAGGCATTGTGGTTGAAGAAAAGAGGGTCACAGCCTAAACAAACAGGCTATAAGCTAGTCACTAAAATTAATAATGTAGAACTAACTGAAATCAGACAGTAGTCAGATATGCATTGAAAAAGCTATTCCATTGTGTAACAATACCAGACATTCCTGCTCCATTCAGATGCGTAAGTAGGTAGTACAGAAAGGAAAACATCATTAGTTACAACAAATGAAACAAATTAAGAAAGTTCCGTACTGTGAAAGGTGTTTATATATATATCTAATAGTTAACTGAGTATTCAGAGTTCTGTCAACATTAAATAACTAATATTTATTAAAGGTATATTGTGTATTAGCTACTGCCAAACTCCAATAAGAGAAAGAGTACATTTGATTTGAAAATTAAGAGTTCACTGCTGACATAAACAGTTTCAGTAGAGAGACAATGACAGAAGCCAGACTAAAACTGATTAAGGGAAAACGGCAGATGGAAACAGAAGAAGTAAATATTGCCTCTTCTTTTAAGAGATTTAGGAGAAGAATGAGAGACAGAGATGAAGAGAGAGAGAGAGAGAGAGAGAGAGAGAGAGAGAGAGAGAGAGAGAGAGACCATGTGTTTTCTTCCCCTTTCCAAGTGAAATTCTTATGTTGTCAAGTTACTCTGCAGAACAATTAAATTTTTAATAAGACAAAGTATACTAAAAGCTGTACAGCCTACATTGTACTAAATCCATAACCCATTTTAATCTATTATTTTCAAAGTGTTTTATTCATTCCCCTCTGACCTAATTACTACCCTTTCTTTCTTTACTATTACTTTAATATGACTATTCATAATATAATCTCCACTAAAGTAATTACTGGAAATTAATGGGACATATGAGATGAGAATAAAATTATTAATCTAGCCATATTAACAGACTTCCCTCTTTTCCAACAGACTTCCCTCTTTTGCAGCACATCATAGAAAGTTGTGTAATTCAGAGTTTCTTATTGCTACCCATGACCCATTAATGGATAATAAAATCAATTGGATGACTCATAACCAAAATTTTTTTAAGTGCAACAGGATATAGTGGAAATGTTATAGTCCACTGCAATATTTTTTTCATCTCTTTTCACTTGTATGTATATTTTTTTGAATTGAGAAGTATAATATGTTTCTTTCTATAAGTGATGGTTCAAGGAAGTTTGAAAGCCGTACTAAAACTACAAACTTGATTTTCCTTTACTTCCTTCCTAAATGGGAATAATTCTTTCCTAAATTTAAGGAACCAAAAAAGGGAGAAAGTTGTATTTTTAAAAGGCAGATTGTGAAAAAGGAATTAAGGGAATGAATTTGAAAAAAGAAGAGCTGTGAATTAAAGAGAAAAGGAAAGTTTAATAAATGGTGATTGGGAGGTACATATTTAAGTTCTTTCAATGTCTGTTGATGATCAGACTAAGTTAATAATAGAATACATTTTCAATTATTTGAGCGTATAAAATTTGCTTCTTGCATACTCCTCTGATTCACACTAATGGGATTCTAGGTTATTAAAAGCACATATGTGCATATTTACAAATATATGCTCACTTATATAAATAAACATTTATCATGATTGGAAAAGATTACTTAATAGCTCCTTATGGAAAAGAATTTGTGTGTGTGTGTGCACGTGTTTTAAGAGATTAACTGTAGTTTATAGTTAAGAGCATAATCTTTGGAGTCAGGCAGAGTTCAGTTATTCCCAACTTTACTTCTCATGATATACACTGGGCTAATTATTCAACCTCTATAAAACCCAATTTTCTTCTTGACGCCCAGTAGGATGTTTCAAAAATCAAATAAGATATTAAAGAACTTAGTAGAGTGTCCTAGAACCCAGAACATAGCAAGTAATCAATACATGAAAGTGTTATAGTATTAAAATGATTTTATACATTGTAAAAATGTTCTAAAGCAGCTAACCCAAATATATGGTTAATCACAATCAAGAAGATATTAAAAGATACAAAAGAGAATTTTGCTGGGATAAGTGATTAGACAAAGACAAGCACCATTCAGAAATTCCATCATTACTGCCAGTTCATGTAACTACTGTCTTCATAATAATTTTTAAAATTCCCATGTGATAAGTAAAAGGCTACATTTTCCTTGCGATCCAATTTCCAATAGTAAATGATAATTTAAGCTGTAATAAACTACATAAGCATCCACTGACAGCACAGGAAAGCTCTAAGTGGGCATCAGCCAGGTTAAATTATAAGGCAGCAAGACATACACAGGAATAGGATACTGAAGATTCAGTTTTAACTTATTCATTCTGTATGACACGCATTAACCTACACCATACCTTGGAAAAGATAAGCTGACTGGCATACACATTATTTGTTAAATGTGGAGCCATTGGGAAAATTGGGGGTTGAAAAATCTCATCAAGAAAGTCTAAGAAATTAATTGCAAAACAAAAAGTTGAAATAACTGTTAATACTTCAAGTTCACAGTCCTGTTGTAACTTGCTTAAGTCCTTTCTAATTGGCTTGTCTAGAAAATGCCTCTGTCCAAGAACTTTTAACACTTGTTCACACAAGGGCCTATCTACACATTAGAGAGACTTCTTGGTGACCCATGATTCTACCCAGGTGTCCTGTAAAAGGTGAGGTTTCTGAGACATCTCTGAGTTAACTAGTAAGTTCCATGCTCCAATGGTATCTGATTCTAGATAACTCATAGATATTATGAGCAAAAGGAAGTCTGTGAGAAAGATACTATCTAGCCTGGTACCTGACACACAAATAGGTGCTCAACAAGTGTCTGTTGGAGGGAGGCAGGAAAACAGGTACAATAAGACCTATAGTCTTATACAACACCTACTCCACTGCATTCTGTAATAGAATTTTCCCCAAATTCTAAAACAAAGATCTGTTTTAATAATTAGAAAATAAACTACAAACATTTATTGCTTGTATAAAAAGGTCCATACTAAATACTACAGCCTCTTGCATTGAAAAGAGTGAGTAGGCATAAAAGGGTCATTGGTTTATAATAATACAGGGGAGAGGGGAGCTAAAAAAGAAGGATAAAGGAAAAAAGGTAAAACTAATTGGATTCCATTGGAGAGTGGTATGAACATTGGAGAGTGTTAAAGCACCAATTTATTTTACTGAAAATTGATTATTAAAGAGAAAAAAATGAGATTTATGTTTCTGTTCCAATTTGAACTGTATTTCACAGCAACCATGAGACGAGTCCTATATAGAAGAATTCATCTAGTAAATAGAGACAGAATGAAAGAATTAGACCGCTACTATTTTCCAACATCTAATAAAATAACTAATTCAAGCAGTCATCAATGAGTGGCAAAACCACTATGTGCAAAGTTGTTAGAAAAGTTTACAATTAAGAGACCAAGCTGTCACCTCTCGCCATCTGAACTTCATCTCAGCAATTCTAAGTGAAAGATATTGTTTACCATCAATGTGGTGAAATGTGAAATATATAACATCACTCGGGAATTAGTCTTGCAAAAAAATATGCATACATCTAATTAAGATTTTCTATCTAACTTCTAGTCTAAATGGGGAAATGGGAGAATTAGTTAAATACCTCAAAGGAGCGATCAGAAAACTCGAAACTCTTAAATATGGGATTATCTTCAGGACAATTACCTATTGTTTCCACAAGTCAATGGTATGGGAGACAGGAAGAAGGGGTGGAAGAAAAAAAGAGGAATGGGGGAAGTGAAGAAGGGATAGAGGAATATTGCAGGAGAAAGGAGGGAGGGAAGGAGGAAAGGAAGGAGGTGGCTCTTAGATTAAAAAGAACCCAAGAGGCAAAAGATAACTAAATACTAGGAATGGATCTTGTTTGGAAGCTGATTTGAAGAAACCAACTGTTTAGAACAGGTATTTCTTTTTTTTTTTTAGAAAATCAAGTAAATGTGAATTTGAATATGAACTGAGAATGACCGTAAGTATTCCTCATTTTCTTTGAAGTGATAATTGCATTGTGATTATGTATTTGGTGGCCTAACAACGGCAAAGTGATAGCTCCACATATTCTAAAGGGGGAAGATCTAACTACAGTACATGAAGAAGAGAAGCTCCAAGAAAGGAAGGACCATGTTTATGTTATTTCCTGCTGTATCCTCAGGACCTAACACAGCACTCAGTAAATATTTATTGAATGACTCTATCTAGGATTGTCTGAGAGGACATCTCAGAAGATTGCATAAGAGTTTAAACAAGTGGGCCGGGCGCAGTGGCTCGAGCCTGTAATCCCAGCACTTTGGGAGGCCGAGACGGGCGGATCACAAGATCAGGAGATCGAGACCATCCTGGCCAACACGGTGAAACCCCATCTCTACTAAAAAATACAAAAAAAAAACTAGCTGGGCGTGGTGGCGGGTGCCTATACTCCCAGCTACTCGGGAGGCTGAGGCAGGAGAATGGCGTGAACCCGGGAGGCGGAGCTTGCAGTGAGCTGAGATCCGGCCACTGCATTCCAGCCTGGGCGACAGAGTGAGACTCCGTCTCAAAAAAAAAAAAAAAAAAAAGAGTTTAAACAAGTGAACAATGGGACATAACAAGACTTTTGAGTATACGCAAATTGCTCAAAACGCCTGAAATTTCATAAACACTTGAAAGGAGGAGGAGATTCAGCTAAAATGGTAAGAAGGAGGCAAGTTATCATGTATTCCACATGTTATACTATGGCCTTTGTATTTTACACTATTGGCAGAGGGCAGTCTTGGGAGGGTTTGACTACATGTAAATTAGAATGAGATTATAGGAAGCTTTCTCTAGAACAGTGTTTTTCAACATCAGCACTATTGACATTTTGACCAGGTAATTCTTTGTTGTTGGGGGTCACCCTATGCATTTTGGATGTTTAACAGTATCCCTAGCTTCCCCCAACAAGATGCCAGTAGTAATGCTCACCTGTGCTAACCAAAAATATCTCCTTCAGACACTGGCAAATTTCACCTGGCAGACAAAATTTCTCCCAACTGAAAACCACTGCACTAGAAGTTTTGTGAATCAGAGGAGGGTAGAACTCAAAGCAAGGAGACGGATTAGAGTGCTACTGCAAAAAAGTGAAGTTAACAACACCTAAACTAATGCAGGAGCCCAGGGAATAGAAGAAAAAATGGATCTGAGTGATATTGGAGAGGTAAATATAACATGATCAATTATGGGTGGTGAGTGAGGTTAAACCATGAATCAAAGATAATGTCCAATATCTGAATTGAGCAATTGGATAGTGAGCTAATCATTCAAACAAGGACTAACCGTGAATGAATAAATCAACCCATAACAGTGGGCTCATTTATTCATTCATCTAACAATTACCATGTTCCTAACCATTCTCTAAGTGCTAACGTTAGAGAACAAAATGTGAACAAATGTGAACAATGTGAACAAAACGAATGCCCCTCATCTCATGGAATTTATATTCTAATAGAGAGAGGCAGGAAAGTAAAAAAATTCAGGAATAATGTAACTTCTCAAAGTGATAACTGCTAGTCATCCCTAGCATGTTTAAGGAACTTGAAGCTGGAGACATAGAAAGAGGTATTAATATCATATAACGGTTTTATCATGAAGGCTTGGAATTGGAAGACCTAATCTTTTATGCCAATCCTGCTATTAATTGGTTGTGCTACTTTGGAAATGTTACTTCACCTCTCTAAGCCTCAGTTTCTGCAATTGTAACATGAGGATAGTAGTACTTGCTTAATAAAACTGTCATATTTTAAACAGAAAAGAATGTGTTTATGTGTGCATGTGCATGTACATGTGACTGTGTGTATGCAATCTTAGCGCAATGTCTGACACATAAGTAAGCATCTATAAACTCTTATAATCATTCAGTTGTGTGAGGAAGGAGAGCACACTGGTATTTAAAAGCCTTTTCCAAGCCATTCAGCACTTAACGTTTTTCATGCTTTATGCCTTCATTCAACAAGTTTTCATCATGTGCCTACTCTGTGGTTGATACTATTCCAGGAGCCAGGGTTCCAGCAGTGAACACGTCAGACAAGGTTCCACGCTTCAGCACCAAAGCTGTTCCTGGCAGCCTTATCATTCTCAGCAGCTGGGTCTCTTTACTTCACAGCCTGTCTGCGAGGCTCCTTGATGTAAAATCAGCAAAATTCCCAACATGACCTCGTATTGGTCCATTTCAAGGGCTATATATAAAATAGCTAAAAGTTTCACCAGAGTTTAAGGGTATAGAGAAAATCAGACAGCTGGGTTCACCCTTGCCAGTCTATGATGATATTAAGTTCAAAGTTGTTTGAGAGAAAAACGGCTTGGCTCTATAGAAAACAATTCCAGTCGACAGTGGCAGCCAAGCTGGAATCTTGCTGAAACTGCATCCTGGGGCCAGTTGTGCTCTAAATAAGGATATTTATATCTCATATGTGGGCATAATGGGAAGAAAAGCTAAGAGTGGAGGAGAGAATACCGCTGCCTACATATTTGAATCAATGGGTTTCAGGAGATGAAGGAATGCGAATTGCCATCCCATGTCCACCTTTGAGTGGCTGCTATGTGAGGATCTGAGCCGGTGCTTTTCAACCTTGGCCATATGTTAGAGTCATTTGGCATGCTTTAAACCTAGGCAGGCCTGAGCCCTCTACTGCAGAGATGCTGATTTAATTGAACTAGGATTGAGCCTGAGTATCAGTACTTTTACAAAGTAGTCTAGGTGATTCTAAACCTTATAAAATTCTTTTGTGAACCATTAACAAGAGTGAACAGAAATCAAGGTGCAATTTTAACTACAAGGTTTGAGACCAGAAAAGATATGAGAAGGTAGAATTAATTAGAAAAAAAACTAAAGGTTATGTTTTATCCACTCCTCCCTGGATCTTCAAATTATCATTACTTCTTTTAATTCCAAGTCGTGATCAAAAAACACAGATTACTGAATAACAATCTAAAGTAATGAACAATCATTTATATTAAACTAGTAGCTATCTTTAAGAAACTATCCTTTTAAGTACACATATTTAAACAAGTAAAATAGAAATCTATTTTAATTCCTAAAATAAACTTAGATTTCAAAATTTATTTTCTTCATCTCTATCATTTCTTCAGCACATTTTCTGCTAAACTCATCTCAGCCTCTAATTTAATGCACAGTGGGTACAGTGTGCTATAGGATAGCTGATACCAAAAAGCAGCCAATTAAAATGGGACTGTAGAAAGAATCTCTCCTTCTGCTGAGGTTGCCAAGAGAAAACAATGTAATCCTGGAATTGCTGGCAATTATTATTCCAATAAAAGAAGAGATTTTGCCTGGAAATGTGGCAATCACAAAAGAAAACACAGCTGAGATATGGAAAGGTCAAGATTGAGTCCTTGAAATCTGGCTTAAGCCTCAACATCCAGCATGTCCAGTGCCCATTCTTCTCTTGGACTTCTAATTTATGTAGGTTAATGCATTTCCTATCTTGCTTAAAAAACAAATGCATAAAATGAAACTGTAATCTCATAATAAATGATTGAGAAAATTGGATTAACAGCATTCCTTGAAAACAAAAGTATAAATAAAGAAAATGTTATTTTGTCAACATTTTAAATGGACTTAAAAGGGGTCAAATATAAATTTGAGGCATTATTTTCTGACAAAATTTCATGAAAATACTGTAAGGTATTTTTCATTTCACTTCTGATTCACTAAAAATGAGATCATTTCATTTTCCAGTGGTTTACACTGTATTTGTATTGTATTTCAGCAAGCAACTGCCCATTGTGGACACTAACACCATATCTAGGAGAAGATAACATCATTAAGCATAAGAAATATTTGAATGGAGACTACTTTCTCAGGTAAATATTAGTAATAGCTCCATGTTATAACAATTTTTGCTCCCTACACAACATTATAAGTGGGTAACAAGGATTCTCTATGTATTAATATTATTCTAAAATTGTTATCATGGAGCAGAATAACCTGGTTAGTCATTAAAATCATAAATAATCAAATTAGTAAATTACTCAATGTACCACATAAAAGATACATACACAAAATAGCCACCAGCTCAAACAAAAACTGATCTCAAGGACCAATATTATTTTGACATCAAGTATTGATCTAAAGTGGATATATATGAGAAACAAAGGCTTTTGTCTAAGCTGGAAGCATAAGATTCTACAATCCTAATTCATGCCAAATACTATTAAATTATAATTGCAAGGTAATATTATAATGCTTTCTGTAGCGTCTTACAGTTGATGTATCAAGAAGAGATCACTTCCCTAACTTTACAGATGTAGAAGTTAAGGCTTAGAAGTACGAATAACTCAATCAAGGATGATTGGTTAGTAAAGGGTAGAAATGAAATTCTAAGTCAGATCTTACTCCAAATATAAAGGTTTTGGTTTTCTAAACTGCACCAAAGTGACTTTTGAGGAATATTCGTAAGTCTTTTTGGCAAAAAGACTAAATAAGTGTCTTTTCTTGTTTCTTTTATGGGATGAGAACATTCCTCTCTAACTTATGGAACCAGAAGGACTTTAATGTTCTCTTTTTATTCTCTAGGAGGAGAAAGTAGGCGTGTTTTGTCAGAAAAGGTCAGAATTTTCTAAGAATCACTATTTTCTTCCATTACATCTGTCCATTCAAATTAAAACCACGAGGAGCAAACTTCAAAACCACTTGAAGAAACTTCATCATCATCAAATCTGTATTTCAGCTTCTTTTTACTTAGCCAAATGCTTACAATTACAGGTCACTCCAAAACTCCCAAACCATGCACATAAGTAATGATATTTACACATCACCCATAGTGGGAGCTATTGTCTACGGATTTAAATCACCCCATGCCTGGCACAAAGTAGGTACTTGTCTATCTTTGTTCAACTAAGATGTTGTTCTCCCCATTACGTGTTTTGTATCCAAAGTATAATTTCATATTTGTGTGATTATTTGATTAATGGCTAATCCCTCCTTTATGCTAGAAATGCCTGAGGGTAACACTGTACATCTTTTTCTATTAGTATTTATATCCCCAGAACATATTATAGCATGCCGTCTGGCAAAAAGCTGGCCCTTGTTCCGTTATGAAGATTTTAACATATAGTCCTTTAGAATAGTGGAATGGTTTTAGGTACATGCTAAGTACCCTAAGCGTTACTGTCATTACTGTTGTTGTTGTTTGTTGCATAAATGAATTATTCATTGGCAATCTTACACCAACCTAATGTAGCAGATAAGGCAGCTTTTACGGTCTATATTTTTAGTAGATTTTTTTAAACTGAGGCTTACAGAAATAAGATAAGTTGACCAAAACTACTTGGCAATGATGTATTATGTAATGCTATCTCATAGAAATTAAATGAATAAGAGTAAGGTCTGATTAAGAGAAGGAAGACATATCTAATCTTGGCAACTCTTAAAATATGAACCAAATCAGAAGCTTGAGACATAAGGAAGATGAACTAGTCTTCCTGAGTGTATCTCAATCCTGACTAACATCCAATTCCTTTATTCAGCATAGCAGAGGTGTTTGCCAAAGATGAAGTCTAATTTTCTTCCTCTTGTATCTGGGCTGACTTCAATAATTTTTTTTTTTTTTTTTTTTTTTTTGACAAATAGAATATGGTAGAAGTGAAATTCTCAGGTTTACAAGACTAGATTATAAAAATCCTTGCTTCTATTTGGCCTCTTGGACCCAAACAACTGATCCCAGTCAACTCATAGAACCACGAGAAATAACAAGTTGATGATTTGTCAGTAACAATGGGGATAGTTTGTTACACAGCAAAAGATAACTTGAAGATTCAAGAGAAACACATGGGGTTATATATATATACACACACACACACACACATACATACATACATATATATACTGTGCTAACTTTGTGCTACGTGTTACGAAACTGCTTTGGGTAAAGATGGGATTCAGAGTTACCACGGTATTGACTGAAATTGTCTGATGGCCCCAGTTAATCATCGTCCCTTTTACTCTCTTCTCCTGTACCCAACCTATCTGTTGCTTACTTCCACGTGATTATTCTACAACCTATCCGGACTCTCTGTCTGGAATATTTAGTGTATCCCATCCCCTTCATTTAGCTGACCACTCCTCAGCCTCAGACTGGTTAGTTCTCCTTTTTCAAACACTCATACTACTGTGTACTTTTCCAGTGAAGTATGTAATAGAATTTTAATGATCAAATTATTTGTGTGATTAGCTAACTATACAGTAAACAGTGAAATCCATGAAAAATGAGACTGTGTGCTTCTTGTTTATTATAGTACAGTATCCCTAGGATGACACAGTAC
Organism: Rhinopithecus bieti; assembly: GCF_001698545.2. NCBI lineage: Eukaryota > Metazoa > Chordata > Mammalia > Primates > Cercopithecidae > Rhinopithecus > Rhinopithecus bieti. Next base: position 1,915,514 of record NW_016805433.1, read on the forward strand.
TCTACACATAGTAAGAATTTTTTTTTTTTTTTTTTTTTTTTTTTTGGTCAAATGAATGAATAAATGAGATGTCACAGCTATAGGCCAATGGATGCAGAAAAGGGCCTTCTCTCAAATCTGAGGCGTCCAAACTTTGTTTTGTCAAAGATGACAACTGTGGTTGCCAATGAACTTTGAACATTCTAAAAGATGACTCTGGTAGGGAAATTTTGTACAGCAAGGTATAGCTTAGTGATAACAGACTGATAATACAATAGTCAACATTATGATCTTCAAAGTGCCTTTTTGTAAGCTCCCCAAAGACCTCTGGTATTCAATTCAAGATGGTGAAGCAAAGAGGCACAACCTTTAGAATCAGACAGATCTATAGTCATATCCTGATTCTGTACATTACTAGTGTCCTACTGAGGAATTTACTTCTCTAAGCCTCATTTTCCTGATACATTCTTTAAAATGGGGAAAATAAATATTGTTTCACAAAGTTATTATTGAAATAAAATAAAATGATGTGTGGGCAATTACTGACACGTAGTAGGCTACTCAATAAAATGTGTTCACCCCTCTTTGGTATGTGTACCTGCCATTCCACAGCATTTCCTGATGGCTATCACCTGGCAATCCATCATGAAAATAAAAAACATGCATCAGCTTCTCTTCAAAATATAGAGCACTGATTCCAGAATTTTGATCTATTTAACTATAAATCATTCAGTAAATTAAAGAAAGCATTTGTAAAGCTGTGTTTAAGATGCAGGTAGGTGAGGTAACACAAGCTAACTGGTGGCTCTCTTCTGTAGTATTCCAAAGACATGTCAATTTTTGCCCACACATCTCCAGGCTGCACTCAGGATAACTTTTCATGTTTGAAATTACAACTTTGAGAAGCAGCTTATATTCCAGAGAAAAGAAATAATACTCCATCTTCTCACTGACTGCAAATCTGAGAGGAAAAAAAATGACAGCATCATTGTCAAAGTCACAGAACCTAGAATTGGCATGTACATCAAGAAATTAAGTCATCCTTATGTTGGTTCTATTACTACCAATTTGCATGATCATATGAGAAAAATACATATGAGGCAGATATACAAGGTATCAAAGGGAAAAAGTGCATAACATTGATTTGAGTATTACCACTTTCAGGTGATAAAACTCTACAAGCTCATCAAAATGTTTCTCTACACATACAGATCTTGTCACTCAGTATCTAGTATTTTTGATTATTTACAAAATGTAGTCAGCCTACTACTTTAAAAAAAAGAATAGATTTGAAAAGTTTTATAATAAGAACATTTAAAATAGTAAAAGCAGTTAAAATACAAATTTTCCAAGAAAGATCAGAAAGCCATTTAGAGAAAGGCAAGAGAGATCCTAGGAAAATGGTGTAAAACAGTTCTGCAACTGAAGATCAAATTTAGCACTCAGCTACATTTTGTGATGTATTTTACAGTTCTCTTTGTCTGCAAGCAAGCTCATTTGAGAGGCAGATTTTGCTGGCATTAAATCCTACGAATAATGTATCTTGTAGGTCCTTTTATGTAAGAAGAATGTTGAAAATGGGATGAAAAGTATCTTTTCAATATGAGAGAGCAAAAGTATCTTTGTATGACCATTTCTTATAACAGTCTTTGATAAACACAAAGGACCCAATAAATAATTTCATGACGCTTAAACACTCCCTGAAGATATGACTTGAGAAAGAAATCAATGAAGCAGATTCTTATCATGTATCTTAGACCTGTGGTTCCAATACATTAAGAATTTCTAATGAGTAAAACTGAAGGTAGGAGAGAGAAGATAACACAAGGACAAGGGGTTGCCAAGTGTCACTTTTGTCAAATAAGGCTATTTTTAACATCTATCATCATGATCCCTTCAAAAGGAAAGACTATCTTGAATACTTAAAAAAAAAAAAAAAAAGGGGAAAAAAACCAGGAGTGGTGGCTCATGTCTGTAATCCCAGCACTTTGGGAGGCCGAGGGGATGTATCACTTGAGGTCAGGAGTTTGAGACCAGCCTGACCAACACGGTGAAAACCCATCTCTACTAAAATACAAAATTAGCCAGGCATGGTGGCACATGTCTGTTATCCCAGCTACTTGGGAGTCTGAGGCAAGAGAATCGCTTGAACCCAGGAGGTAGAGGTGGCAGAGTGCCAGGATCACACCACTGCACTTTAGCCTGGGCAACAAGAGCAAAACTCCATCTTAAAAAAAAAAAAAAAAAAAAG
>NW_016805433.1:1920699-1926374 GCF_001698545.2 Rhinopithecus bieti
GAAATAAGCCAGGAGTGGTGGCTCATGTCTGTAATCCCAGCACTTTGGGAGGCCGAGGGGGATGTATCACTTGAGGTCAGGAGTTTGAGACCAGCCTGACCAACACGGTGAAAACCCATCTCTACTAAAAATACAAAATTAGCCAGGCATGGTGGCACATGTCTGTTATCCCAGCTACTTGGGAGTCTGAGGCAAGAGAATCGCTTGAACCCAGGAGGTAGAGGTGGCAGAGTGCCAGGATCACACCACTGCACTTTAGCCTGGGCAACAAGAGCAAAACTCCATCTTAAAAAAAAAAAAAAAAAAAGGGTGGAAATAGCACATTAACTTAAAGTGTTAGTTCTTTAGTATGTTTAATGAAACATATGTGAGAGCATTACATTTTTTCCCTATTTGCCATAAACGATGAAAGATTTGCCACAGAATAGCACTAAAACACAGCTATTCGAAAATCGCCACCTTTGACAATTTTGCTAAAGTCAGCATCAGATTCATGGCTGAGTGACCTGTGCAGTCTTGCAGGGCCCTGCACTCAGAAGGCCTCTAGCTTGGGGTTTAACATGCTGTGGTCATCATCTTGAATGCTTAATACATTTTTAACAAAATGCTCAGTGTCTTCATTTTGCACTGGGCCCTGCAAATAATATATTCAATCCTGTCTAACGTCCTGTGGACTTCATATTTATTCCATAGGAGCTTACCCAGCAGTCAATTCAGGGTTTCATTTAGAGTGAGTGCCTAAAGTACAAGCATGATACTGTCCATTGAGAGGAGAGTAGAAGACTTCAGAAATGAGAGAAGGAAGTGGCAAATAGATGTTTCACAGCAAAACTGTGAGGCTTGATCCACCCTCCAGTGGAAGGTTCCAAAACCAGATAGAAGGTTATTTCAGCCTTTAAAAGGTAGCAGAGATACCTTGGGAGAAAAGGCCAAAATTTTTCTAAGGAAATAAAAGTTTGAATCACTCCAGTGATAGGACTAGTACTTAACCCCAAGACAGCATAGCTGTCTATCAGAGAACACAAGAAAACATTTTGTTGGCTGTAAAATGTTAATATCCTTTATTATCACTCCTCTAGCATGCAAAACCACCTCTTGAAGAGCCTGCCAGAATAAATTAACCCTAAAAGCTACACTCAAGTTGTTTTCCCAGCTGCACTGTTGAAAAGAATTATTTAATCCTGTACATGTGAAATTTGGACAATTTATTCCAGAAATGATAACCTACATTTGGCGTAATTGAAACGACAAGCATTTTCCCTGACAATAATTAGCCAAAGTAAGGTATGGTGTTGGAGCAAAATCAATATAGAATTAAGCCCAGCTGACTCTAACACTTCAGAACTGCACCGCCCTGAGCAAGTTACTTAGTATCTCTGAAAGTCGTTTTCTGTAAAATGGGCCCAGGATTTCTCTGGTGACTAAATGGACGGTTTAATAGAACGGTTAATTATATCACAGTGGTTCTGCCCCTTACTGGTTGTGTAATCCCTGGCAAGTTACTTTATCTCTGTGTCAGAGGGGTGTCTATTAGTTTTGAATCCAAAAATCACCTGACAGGTAGATAATCCATTGTAACCCTGACTCCCACTGCATTGGGAATGTGTCCCAAATTTGTCATTGTTCCACATCTACTGGGCGCCCACCTGGCTGACCCACACCACATCATTGGACCTTCTGTAGATGTCAAATAATGAACCTGCACTTGTTCCCACCAGTTTCTCATTGTCCAGAATCCAAATAGCAGAATATCCCTTGAGACACCGATTTTGCACAAGTTATTCAGTCCCATACACATCTATTCTGTTGAAATAGATTGTGCCTGACTAAGCCTGATTGAGAACCAGGTGTGTTTTGCATGTGACCTTCACTTTATATATCTGTAGGTATGTGCTATGGTCTGAATATGTGTATCCCAACAAAATTCTTATGTTGAAAACCTAATCACCAAGGTGATGGTATTAGGAGGGTGGAGACTTTGGGAGGTGATTAGATCAAGAGAGCAGAGCCCTCATTAATGGAATTAGTGCCCTTATAAAAGAGACCCCCCAGAACTTCTCTGTCCGTTTTACCATGTGAGGACACAGGGAGAAAGCACCATCTATGAACCATGAAATGGGTCCTCACCAGACACCAACTCTGCCAGTGCCTTGATCTTGGACTTTTCAGCCTCCATAGCTGTAAAATTTGTTGTTCAAAATCTACCAAGTTTATGGTATTTTGTTATAGCAGCCTGAATAGACTAAGAAAGCATGAACTAATATTCTTGTGGGATTTAGATCATGTTATAATTTTCCTTGTCCACTCCCCACTACAGTTGTAAATTCTTCCAGGACAAGGGCAGTGGCTTGGTCATCATCTTTGTTCCACCAGTGCTCATCAAACAGCACACTTACCTCCCACAGTCTGCACATTCAACAGTGTCGGAAAAAAATAAGTAAAGATCTCAGCCCAAAGTAGACCCTCAATAACTATTAGTGCCCCTCAAATAATACCTTCCTTTTCTTCTTTTACCAAGTAAGGCTGGGCTAAGCTCTTAGCATTTGTTTTTAAGGTTAAGTATTTTACTTGATTCTTACTCTTTCGACATAGGTAAATCATGTGTGATATATATGGGGATAATTCAGTGTTGCAATACTAGCCCAAAGGTTACCACTAGCACTATGCTTTCCAAATACTGGTTGCTTGATCAGTATTTGACAGATAAATGGATAAATCACTGAAGAATTTTCAATCTGCTTTAATATCTCCACTCCCTTTCATTGTAGATATGGCTAAGAATATAGTAAACTAGCACTTTCAAATTCAGAAAGACCAGAGCACACAGGCTGGCCAATGTAAGAGGCATGCTTAACTCCAACCCTTATTCATCCGCCGCCCCTTTGTTTTGTAAGACCAGAGAGTGGCCAGCACAGAGACTCCTCCCAATGTTTTATGAAAACTAAAAGATGTGTCATCTAAGCTTTAATTAAAGAGGGAAATTATAGACTGCAACATGGAAAATTTTTAAAGTCTCTGGCACTCCATTATCTTCATTTAAAAGCTCAGGTAAACACATATCCCATCCATTTGGTAAATTTCAACTAAGGTAAGTTACTAGGCTTTTATAAAGTTTTATAAATGACAAAATCATATTCACATAAGTAAGTATCATAAAGGAACCATGCAAAAGTACACTAATGGCTGTTCATGGCTTCTAACTATGTTGGCTTTCTACTGTTTGTTTATTTATTATTATCTTTTTTTTCCCTGAGCTTCCAAAACAGTCAGAAGTCCCTCAAGAGGAAGCTATGGTAAAATAGAGTATTGCAAAGGGCAGCGGGTCTCAAACTTCTAAATTTCCAAAGGCTTCAAGATCACCTAGAAGACTTGTTAAAGATTGTTGGATTTCACCCTCAGACTTTCTAATTCAGTAGATCTGGGATAGTGGCCAAGAATTTGCATTTCTGTAACTTTTCAGGTGGTGCTGATGCTGCTGGTCCAGGAACTACACTTTCAGAAGCACTGGCTTAAAGCAGAGTCAGTATTGAGGATGCACAGCATCCCGGTTAATGGTAAAAGCTTTGGATTAGACACATAGGTTAGAATTATAGTTCCCCATCTGCATTAAATACTTGGCATGTTCATGATCATCCACCTTCCTCTGAATAACTTTTCCACATTTGGAGGAACTCCCATGTAATCAGTTCCACGGCCCCAGTGATGAAGTCAAACTCAAACTGCAGCCAGATACATGTGACCTGTGCTTCATTCATCAGATTCACCCACTGAGCCATCAGTTCTAAAGTGAGCAATGTGTGGAAACAGGCCCTGTGGGCAGCTTCCATTTTGCTGCCTTTGGGAGTGATTACAAGGTCAAGCTCCTGATATCCAAGAGGCATCAGTGCAATGAGGTCACGTTTCTGGCATGTATTGCTTGGTATAGCAGCTTCCTCAACAGGCCAGTGAAGCAACCTGACCTTGGTCACTGTTCTAGAAAGTTCACCCTTGAGTTCTGTCTCCAGCTGCTCAAATGTTCTATGGGCCACCTAATATCCTATAATAAATTCCTTTCTGCCAGAATGGTAGTACCTCAGAACTCTGTCTAATAATAACCACATTCTAACATCGCAACCAATAAGTATCATTAGAACCTCAATTTCCTTCTTTGCAAATGCTAATATTACATAATGACAGTGGTTCAAAAAATTTGTTATATATTATAGATTAACACACATACATGTATTGATTCTTCTGATAGATATTTTTAACCACAAATGTATTTTGTTGTATCACAAGGCTCCAATTCATAAACCACAATAACCTTATAAAATAATGGAGTTCATTTTTCACAAACAAAATGCTTTTTTTTTTTTTTTTTTTAACTAACATCAAGTGGCAATAAAAATAAATTTATATTGAAGTATTTTTTTCTTTCTTACCTTTTCTCCTCTTAGAGTTTTGGATATTTTGAAATAAAATACTTAATATTTCAAAATGAAAAGTAGCTACTAGTAAATTGCCTGGAAGAAACCAAACAGTATTGGAAGTGATGTTTCCAACATAGAGGCTTTCCCTAGGCTATGTCTAACAGAGCAGGAGAGAAACTAAAATGTGTTTTTCTGCTTCTACTTTATCCACAGCCCCAAGAAGCCCTGCTGGCAAAGTTGTCACATCTAATCTTGGCTTACATTCCTGGATGCAGTTTACTAACCTCATTTGTTTTCCAGCTCACAAGCTAAAGAGTCCAATGCAGTTGCGAGTTTTGATTGCAATTTTCTTTTAACATCCAGTCCTCAGTACAGATTCTGTTGTCATTCTCCTTACTTGAACTCTTTGAGTGCAGGCACCAAACTGGACCACACGTTCACCTCTCACTCCCAGCCCCTTTTTCTCTACTTTCATTAACACCCTCCATTCCTGGAGGCCATGGCAATATTCAGTCAAGAACCAGGGATGCAGAGTCAAATAGTTATAGGCCTATATTTTAAGAAAACTGATGCTGGGAGAGATTTTGTACATTTTCCCATTATCTCACACCTAGCAAGTTTGAAAAGAAGATTTGATCTGAGGTCTCCCTGATTCCAATAGTCCCACCCGTTTTACAATACTGCCTCCATCTTTAAATGCATGTAAAATAGGAATTACACTTATTTTGTTTACCTTTTGAGAGCCTGACTTAATAACTGTGTTTTAAATAGAGTAAATATTTACTCAAGTGGAAGTCACCTGACCTTCTACTAGAATTCCTGTTTTGATGTGAGACTGGTATCTTAGTCTTGATTCCTTAAAAAATCCAAGTCTGAGGCAAACTGTACATGCTAAGTCATCAATAGCAGGTGCAATTTCCAAGGCAGCAAGAATGAGGAATTAAAGGGTGAGAACAAGGAAAGGAGAAAAAGTATGAGACAGGGATATTGTGGAGCTTCACAAGGAAGTCAGTTGCTCAGACACGTGGGGTGGTCTCCAGATAGGCCATGTGAAACCATCTTCGAACGATCAGTCAGGAGGGAAATTTACACCCTTCTTTCAGTCACCTCTTAGTCATTGGTCAGAGTCTGCCCCATGATAGGGCAACCCTCTAACATTTACTGTTTGCATTCTCCTATCTTCTGCATATCTGCTGGGACAGAAGTCAGACCCTGTGTCCTGTGCAAGCAACATTCTTTCTTTTTTTTTTTTTTTTTTTTTTTTTT
>NW_016805433.1:1926590-1954906 GCF_001698545.2 Rhinopithecus bieti
GATCTCAGCTCACTGCAAGCTCCGCCTCCCGGGTTTACGCCATTCTCCTGCCTCAGCCTCCCGAGTAGCTGGGACTACAGGCGCCCGCCACCTCGCCCGGCTAGTTTTTTGTATTTTTTAGTAGAGACGGGGTTTCACCGTGTTAGCCAGGATGGTCTCGATCTCCTGACCTTGTGATCCGCCCGTCTCGGCCTCCCAAAGTGCTGGGATTACAGGCTTGAGCCACCGCGCCCGGCCGCAAGCAACATTCTTTCTAAGCCTGGGAGCAGTAAGAGGGTCCTCTGTGGGTCTTGTCAATTTGGACCTAGAGTTTAGACCTGGGTGTTGAGCCACTGTGGCCAACCCTCACCCCAGCAAATGATGTGTTATGAGGCAAAGTGATGGCAATGGTGGCAAAGCCTCTTATTAGGCAAGTTACCAAGACCCAGGCAGGCACAATGCTGGATCCAGAATGTTGGTTAGAAAGAGATCCTTATGATCCTTCTAATTCTAACAGCCTATGATTTAAAGAATCCAAGTGGGGTTGATGACCTATTTAAGATCAGACAGCAAGTTAGCAGCAGAGGACTGACACTCAAAACTCTAGAGAATTAGTTTGGTACTCTTTTCACTACAGAACAGCTTCCTTAAGACTTCCCTCAAATTCTATTATATCTACAATCTTTTAAGTCAGCAGTCCCCAACCTTTTTGGCACCAGGGACCAGTTCCATGGAAGGGATGGTGGGTGGTTTTGAGATGAAACTGTTCTACTTCAGATCATCAGGCATTAGATTCTCTTAAGAAGCATGCAACCTAGATCCCTGTCATGCACAGTTCACAGTAGGGTTCGTGTTCCTACGAGAATCTAATGCTGCCACCAATCTGACAAGAGTGGAGCTCAGGTGGTAATGCTGGTTCTCCTGCCATTCATCTCCTGCTGTGTGGCCCAGTTTCTAACAGGCCCACGGACCAGCACCAGTCCACACCCTGAGGGTTGGGGACCCCTGCTTTAAGCCACAGGTAGCACACAAATATCTAAATGGGCCTAGACCAGTATCACAAACTAGTAAATTGTGAATTGTGCCATTTATTTATATATTAGACCACAACAGAGCAACTTCCCCTTTTTCTTGAAACATGTAGTCATTTGATTTGTCATTCATACTTCCAATTTTGATGGAGCAAAGAAAGGTGGAATACTTAGCATAAAAAGCAGTATGTGTGATAATCAATGAAAGCTGCCAGTGGTGTGCTAGATCCAGCTCATACGAGATTGTATGAGTATCCTCCATACTCCTTTATGTTAATTTTCAATTAGCCATGGTGAAAAATCATCAAATGCTACATATCAGCGTTTTTATTTTCTGGGGAGCCAGGTCATCATAAATATCAACCAGCACACAACTGCATATGGCCTCAGAACATGATGAGGTGTAGCAAATCAGGGAAAACCTATTCCCTTTAAAGGTGACAGTGACAATGAGCCTTAAAAGTATTGCCACATCAGAATACACATTCATCACAGTTGATCTTCCAAGTCTTCTAGGAAGTCAGAAATACAAGTTCTTAAGCTAAAACCTCCCATTTAAAAATATGAACTTAATTTTTTTCCAAACATCTCCCTAAGACAAACTGGAACTCTTGGCCTCGAGTTCACAAATCCCGCTTTACACCAAGTATGATCCCAAAGGGTAGCATCCTATACATCTTCAACTAAACATCAATATGAAAGATTTGGCCTAATTTTTCTTCAGAAAAAGCTAATAAAAGATGCTCCCTGGACTTCATTCCATACAAAACAGTCCTTTATTTAACATAGCAGCAGCATCATTCAGTATCTATCTGGCTACCAGAAATACACTGACCTATATAGGAGGTTTGTAAGATGTAAAGTTTTACTTCACTTTTCCAAAAGTTCTCATTGAACTAACTCTTTTCATATCACTTTACAAAGTTCCAGATGATTTCCAGGCTGCCGATTTTAATATTAAGCTCTATTTGAGCAGGTCCCAGTGAGATAATTAACAATACAAGAAAATATTTTTTATTCTACCCAAGTAAATATCTATATTATCTAAAAATGACAACAGATGGAAAATACACTGGGGAGAAAACTTTGATTCCAAATTCTAAATTATGATCTGTCGGAAATGATGCTATTGCTTGCAATAGTGTAGTGAAGTCCAAGAATCTCTTGTATTACGAACAGATGCATCCACAAGAAATACATCTGAGGGTGGCCTCTGCCTTGTGGCCAGAACTGCAATTTGCATAGTTTGCCATTGTCTGTAACTTTGCTTCACCGACTCCCAGTGAACTTGAAGATTTGGCACAAAATGACCCTAGCCCTCGAATTTAAATTCACTTATCTTGTTTCTTGAATTTCTGGGTATATTCTTTTTCTGAATTCTCTCTGGCTCCACAAAAGGTGCCTGGCTGGATGTCTTGCTGTCAGGTGTTTTATGTAAATATCTGATCTAGAGTTTCATCAGTAAGCACAGCTGGGGGAATCTGGAAACATCCTATTATGAGGAGTTGCATAGTGCTGAGTAGAGCGTGTAGGAAACACAGATGTAACTATATAAGCAGTTGGATGCAGAAGAAACATTCCACTAGATTCTATCCCAATCTTAAAAATTTTTGTCTAAACCTTAATTCACTTCTACGCCACATTCTGTCTGCCAGCCCAGAACATCTTTGGAGCTAATTTTTCAAATTTATAGTTACCATTTACATGCTATCTAAGTAGAACTTATTCCTATGTTTCAACTTTGCAGCATCAAGCAACATAGTTGTATTTATGAATGGGGTGTCTGAAAAGCCAGAAAACACAGGAAAAACTTTTAAATATTTTGTTAGTTACACTTAAAACATAACTTGCTTAATGCATTTTACTTCCATTAGAAACCATTTTGGGTAAAGTATCTCTAAGTTTAAAACAGTGAGTACAATTGTCAATATACTATACAATGTCCCGAAAAATCTGGAAACACAAAGGGAAATGTGAACTTATATTACTTTTTTTTCCGATGAAAAATTGTTCAGACCTCGAGTACATTCAGTGTCTTTCCTTGTTCAGTGAAAGAAAAATTGTGCCAGTGATCACACTTTTGTCTCAGACGGAAAATTATACTATCCAAATGTAAAATTCGGCTAGATGCAGTGGCTCATGCCTGTAATCCCAGCACTTTTGGGAGGCTGAGGCAGGCTGATCACTTGAGCACAGGAGTTTGAGACCAGCCTGGGCAACACGGCAAAACCTCATCTCTACAAAAAAAAAAATAATAATAATAATAATAAAGAAAAGAAAACCACAAAAATTAGCCAGGCAATGTGGTATGCGCCTGTAGTCCCAGTGACTTGGTAGGCTTGAGAGGTGGGAGGATTGCTTGAACCCAGGAGGTTGAGGCTACAGTTAGCCAGGATCATGCCACTGTACTCCAGTCTGGATGACAGAGTGAGAAGTAAGACCCTGTTCTCCCCCGCCACAGAAAAAAATTCTTTTCATTCCTTTCTCTACAATTGGACATGCAAAAGAAAAATATGTCTAAAGAACTGCAAATAACCACAAATCCAACCAGCTTGAATACATTGCATCCAAGACTTTAGCACCATTACTTTTTTTTTTCCCCAAGCTTGTAACCAGACACAGTCAGGAAGAAATAGGAGACAATAAATAAAACAAATGGGCTATTTCTCAAATGCAAATATTTTGGCTCAAGTTGAAAGATTATATTGTTTATAGACATATGATATTTTAAAACTGCAAAAGCAATATTCTCTTAAAATCTACCACATGCTGAGCAGAAAAACGTGTAATCTATTGCAGTATTGAGCAGAAAATATTTTCCCAGGGCACATAACCATGGGCATGAGGAAGACTAATAAATACTATTTTGACAAGGTTACTAGAAAGAAAATTTTCAATTGGTAAACTTTATAATCTAGAGCAGGATGCCCTGATTACTAACTTTCACTGATCTTATTTATTTATTAAGACTACTTTATATTCTACTCAGGTTCTATTTACCAAGTAAAAAGGAAGGAAATAAATTCCTATTCCCTTGAGTAACTCAGTATCTTCGACATTAAAAATTGTATGGACAGGCTTTGCATTTTATGGGTTAAACCATTATTTAAAGATTACCCACATTACCTGGTCACATCAGTCTTCATGACCACAGGAAAAACAAAATAGCTTTTCTGTTGCTCCGTCAGAGGTCAGTCTATTTCTGTGTACCAGAAAATCTGAACTTGTTTAGTTTTGTTATTAACAGAAGCCTACTTTGTTATAGTGTTATTAAAATGTATAGACTTCATCTGCATGTTTTCTTTCTTGAAATACTACATAGTAGCTAAAAATAAAACACTATTTCACTACCCATCCATGGGTATATTTAACCAAATATATAAATAGTGCAGAGGATTATTGACATACTCATATATTAGGCAATTTAACAAGCCTTTACCTTCCAGAAAATGCTAAGAATCTATATCTCAAAAAATTTGCAGTTAGAAGAAATATGAAAAGAAACGATCAAAGATATTATCCAAAATTTACTGACATCCTGTTATCAAATTCAGTGCATATAACTACCTCTGGAAACTTCTGGATATACAGCAGCTGGGTCAATTAATGCTTAAGAGAGTTGTAACAGATTATCCACATATCCTGTCTCTCAGGACTTCGTTGTTGGAGTCTTAAAGGTGCCATGAGCTTCAGACAAATCTCGTGCTCATCGTGGGAGAGTTAACCAAGGTTTTGCTGAGAACCTCTAGGATGGCACTGCAGAAGAATCTATTCAGGTTCCTGTTGGATTCTCATATCAACATGAAGCAAACCCAGCATTAGAGGAGTAAAGACAATGTTACCACAATGCTATTAGAGCTATTACTGGCAGACCTCCCTTCTCTCTGCCTTGAAGCAAAAGCACCAGTTCTGACTGCTCCTGCAGGAACTACCTGAATTCAGACTTCTCTGGCTGTAATTCTAATACATCAATATTTGCTATAAAAAATATTAGTGCCTGGCCTATAAACCCCTCCTAATAAATCAGTACACAAACTATCCATCTATCTAACTGATGTTTTATTTCTCAGGTAGCTACTCATTCTTCTTTCCAAGCCATTATTTACACAACCACACAGGAATAGTCAGCAGAAGAGAGACTGCGAGGGTGTTAACAATGTCTAAATTATCAAGCAAGCCCATATCTCTAAATAATTCTAACCGCCTTATAGCTAAATTTCTATCCATAACCCATGTTCCATGAATCAATTTGCATGTGTTCCAGGACAGGCCCTGCCACATTGGCTCTTGGACTCAGTCAACGTCCATCAGATTCAGGCATGACAGCATGGCTGAAGGGTGTGCCTTTCAAACCCATTCAATCCCAGAGAATCTCAGCACTTGTGCACATAAGGATGTTTGTGTCCCTGTTTTCAACATGATTTTCAAAGTTAACCCCTCGAGTAGAATTACAGGGGCAAAAAAAATAGCAAACATTACTCTAAAACCACTTGTCATCACAGCTGTGACTTCAGCCTCTGTCTTTCATAGAAAGCTGGAAGACACAGGCCACTTGAAGAGCCCCCTCCCTTGTGACAAAGCCCTGCTTTAGCACAGCCAGCCTGGCCAGGCTGTGCTTCTTAGCTCCGATGTCCTGAATTTTCTCTTCTTTTATTCTGTTAATTTTCTTTCTTCTGTATTACAATTATCTTTGCTGCATTCTAATCCTTTCCAAATGGCTTTGTATTAGACTTGACTTCTCACCCTTTGATCCAATAATTGGGTTTTCACTTTCCCCTATCAGCTTTGCGGCCTGTTCATACAACCTGGCCCTCTCTTCTCCTTCCACTCACTCTTCTCAGGCACATTACAAATCCTCTCCACTTTACTATTCATCTTTCTTTGGCTGTGAGATTATCTACTTGTATTCTCTCTAAAACCTTTGTTCTCATGTTGTATTTTCTAGAGGAAATGTCACCTGTAATCTTATTTTCAGCTCTTCACACATCTCATATTTTCCCTCATGATTAATTTATGTTAATGCTGGGAGTTATTATGGTTGGCTCCAGCCAAGTCTCTAGGGAGTTTGTATCATCTAAAGATAATCAATTAGCAATCACAAATTGCTTTGAAAAATGTGTTCCTAGTCTCTGCAATTCAAATTCAGAGACTTATTTAGAAAAGAAAAGGAAAATAAGGTTTTATCACCTAATACTTCTTACACACAAATAATGGAATACAGGTTCTCGTCACCCCAGAATACTTCAAGGTGGGACTATTGTGTAATTCTGATCTCTTTAAACAAATAAAATATTTCCTTGAAAACCAAACAATGGATTTTAGAGCATAAATCACAGAACTAGAAAATTGCTTTGTTCCCTCTTCCCCAAAAAAGTTAAAACAAAAATCATATAGCATAAGCTAAACCAGACATGAAACATCCTAGATTAACTGAAGTTATTTTCATTATACTTTTTGATTAGGTAGCCTTGGCCAGAAATATGTTATCAAAGAACAAAACTGTGGAGCATTCAGAGAAGTTATAATAGTGTATGTGTCATTTGTAAGTTATGTAAATATCTCATTTAAAATTGTAAGGGATTAAACAGTTACCTCTCACATTTTTGTAATTAATACAATATTGTAGAATCTCATCATTTAGTTCATTTTGTGAATCAGAAACACAGATTCCTAATTATGTATTTGTTATAACATATATTTAAGTCATCACAGCAGGCTTTCCAGTCAATTTTTAATGACAGTCCTGATTTTCATTTCACCAATGTTGTTTTAATATTTGGACTCTTTACATAAAGAAAAGCACTAAAAGAGCTTAACTTTTGCGGGGTAGGGCATGACCTCTTTAAGAATTGGATAAAAGACTTAACTCTCTCCCCAGAAAATCAAATGAGAACCTATGCAAGTACACACCATACATCACACAAGCACAGCATTTTACCTGCGATTTTAGATATTTCCCAGAGCTAATTGTTCATGGCTGGGGTAAGATCCCAAGGACCGCAGTGTAGCCTTAATAACACTTGGATTACTTTGTTAAAATTTCTAAATGCCATTTTACACTAGACATTAAGAGTCTTTTCTAAAATGATAAATGTCAACAGACAAATGTGAGAAATGCTCCGAAACTTTATGTACTTCCATTGTTAAGAGATAGACAAGAATACATTTAAAAAACCCAAACCTTTACTGTCCAATACAGTCATCACTAGCTACACGGAGATAGTGGGCGCTTTGTAATGTCACTCCTCTAAACTGAGATATGCATTAAGTGTTAGTTAACCAGATTTCTAAATCTTAGTTCTGAACATTATAGAGTATCTCATTAATAATTTTCATTTGATTATAAGTTGAAATAACATTTTGGAAGTAATGTATGAAATTAATTATATGACAAATTAGTTTCCTGTTTCTATGTTTCAGATGTAGCTACTGAAATATTTAAAATTGCCCACGTGGCTTGTAATATGTTTCTGTTGAAAAGTGCTGGTCTAGAAAAATATAAATCAACAGTTATTCACTATGTACATAATCCGGTAGTGGGATATGAAAATCTTCTACCTACAGGGAATAATTACATACCAGACTTATAATGCATTTCTTATCTATGTTTTTTTCTTGGGGGGCTGGGGGACAGCCTCTCACTGTGTTGCCCAAGCTTGCCTCGAACTCCTGTGCTCAAGTGATCCTCCCACCTCAGCTTCCAGATAGCTGAGACTACAGGCACGCACCACCACCTCCTGCCAACATTTCTGATCTAAAGACCTAAAATAACTGCAATTGCTCCTTGCCTTGTCTCCTTCTTCCTCCATTACTTCCACTATCACTGACCCCTCTGCCTTCTTGTTCTCTGTCAACTTTGCATCTTCCATCACTATCTGCTCCTGGCCATGTTTCCCATCAGTCACTGCCATGACTGTCCAGTACCAGAAGACTAGAAGATTCCCTGCCCACAAGATCACTTCACATCAAGCCACGTGGCCTCCTACCACTGTTGGACTTAATATTGTTTCATTTTCTTTCTTATTTTTTTTCTCACAATGGCCTGGTTTGTATTATGGAGCTTTGGCCTCAGAAAAGCAGATAATTCTGGCTATTTGTTAATACTCCCTTCCTTGAAGAAGTTTATGTTCATGTATTAGTCAAGACATTTAAACATAAAATGACAGAATTAAAAGGAAAATGCAATTGAGTGATGAACTGTGTGGGGAGGATTATAAATAACTACAGCTTCTTTAAAAATTTAAAGCATAAATTACTGCCTAACAAGTTTTCTCTCTTAAATGTCACCAATAGGAACAGAGTCAACAAGGTTATATCTACACAGCGCCAAAGTAATTGACTGAAATGTCAATTTCAGTCAATTGGAGAAATGTTGATTTATAAGAAAGCAGAAATATAAATTTCAGTTCAACGTTTTGATGACTATAAGCAATGGCTTGGATATTATCTCAGATGTTATATACTCATACACAAGTTCAAGTTTTTTAATTGCTTGCAAACAATTGGAACATTTACATATCAAAAATTCAAGTCCTTGGCCAGGTGCAGTGGTTCACACCTGTAATCCCAGCACTTTGGGAGGCCGAGGCAGGTGGATCACGAGGTCAGGAGATCGAGACCATCCTGGCTAACATGGTGAAACCTCCTCTCTACTAAAAAAAAAAAAAAAAAAAATTAGCTGGGTGTGGTGGTGGGGGCCTGTAGTCCCAGCTACTCGGGAGGCTGAGGCAGGAGAATGGTATGAACCCAGGAGGCAGAGCTTGCAGTGAGCCGAGATCACGCCACTGCACTCCAGCCTGGGCGACAGAGCGAGACTCTGTCTCAAAAAAAAAAAAAAATTCAAGTCCTTGAGAATTGTAAGAAAAGAATTCTGAGGAAACTTCAAAGCAGGAAACCAGAAACATTTAGAAGCATATAAGCCAGAGTTTCAATTGCTACTGATCTAAGTGGATGAAATATTATTTTTCCAGTGTTTGATATGCTATATTTCAAAATCAGTCAACTAGTGTAGCTTCACAAACTTCTGTCAATGATGTGTATTAATCAATGCCTATGTGACTTTCTTTCTTAAGCAAAGATTTTTCAACCACCTTGTTTACAATTCAGAAGATAGCATTAACAAGGAGGCATGTCTGCCTGATACAAAAGATTTTTAAACTTGGTCAAAAATGTGTGCCATGTACCAGAGCAAAGCTCACCATGTCCCCAGGTCTTAAATCTTCATCCTTTCTGGAAAATCCATGTCATATAACATTCTGAATGCAATTCACCTTCCAGCTTAACCTTGGCCTTTGCCCATAATTATTAAAAGACCTGGATAACAGGAGTAATTTGGTTTGTTTCTGTTCATGTGGCAGGGCAATCAATACTGCTGCAGCATTTCACACATCATCTTCTATTTTCACTATTTTCATTTTAAAGTATCTGCAAGAGTCTGCATAGAATCTATATCCATGAACTTGGGAACATAACAGTAGTTGTCAAGATATAGATACTCATATAAAAGGAATTCCAATAAAAGCAACAAACTACAAACACTACAAGATAAATAAATAAAAATGTATCAGGGAAAAAAGTTGAAGATAAATTATTTCCAGTTTTTAGAATCTATAAATGTGACAATTTTATATCAATCATAACAATATCCTTTAAGTACATATTAAAAATTATTTAACAAGAAAATGTATACATTACTTGTTACTGTACACATGAAGTCTACACTTTTCTATGTTCTATGTTTCCATTTTCTGTTTTAGAACTTCTATATTTTTTCTATATTAGAATATACTTGAAAGCATGTGTTTTACGTAAATTAAATCTACAGTAGACACACTGAAATGATTTTCAAGCAAATTGTTAAGTAGCCATACTTTATAAATATGATTTTACCTACATGAAGATTGGACACACAGGTACTCAATAATTGTTTGTTGAATGAATGAATAAATATCAAAGAACAGAAACCTGGATTTTTCTTCAACCACTTCATAGTAAAAACTACTAATCCATTATGCTATTCAGGCACAATGTAGATTCTCACATATTCCTTTCACTTTAGACAATGTGGTACAGAAATTTTTCAAGACAAACTCTTAATTGGAGATCAATGAGTATGAAGAGGGGTGGAGGCCAGAAGAATGAATGATTCATCAAGTCAATTTTATAACATCTGCTCCCTGTAGCAATGATTGCCTCACCAGCAAATCAGCTTTAGGTCTGTTGTTTATATTTCGAATTTAATGATTAGGAAAAAACCCAAATTTTGCATATGACACCTAGCCATACCACTACAAACACTAATGAGGATCGCAAAAATGTGAAGCATAGAGTCAAATATCAATAGGAAACAGAGATACATAAATTTACCTCAATTGAATTGTGATTGAGGAGAAGAATCCAAGATGATGAAGATAACTCAAATACACACACACGTTACACATACATACACATACACACATGGTATTAGTCTGTTCTCACACTGTTCTAAAGAAATACCTGAGATGGGGTCATTTATGAAGAAAAGAGGTTTAATTGGCTCATGGTTGTACAGGCTGTACAGGAAGCACAGTGGCTTCTGCTTCTGGGGAGACCTCAGGAAACTCACAACCACGGCAGAAGGCTTGAAGGGGAAGCAACTATGTCTTAAATGGCCAGATGAGGAGCAAGAAGTGGTGGAGGTGCTACATACTTTTAAAACAACCAGATTTCATGATAATTCACTCACTCACTATCATAAGAACAGAACTGAGGGGATGGTGCTAAACCACTCATAAGAACTCCACCCCCATGATCCAATCACCTCCCACCAGGACCTACCTCCAACACTGGGGATTACAATTCCACATCAGATTTGGTGAGACACAGATCCAAACCATAACACACTCTCTCTCTCTCTCACACACACACACACGTGTACTCTCTCCTCTCTCTCTCTCCCTCTCTTAAACAGGAAAAGTAAAATTGTAAGTAAATATGTGTAGAGTCACATAATAAATATTTTTCCTAATAGTGAGTATGGCTTACTGAGGTATTCTCCATAATTTCATTTCATGCACAGGTATTACAAAATTAAGAACACATCTACAAATATCTAATTGATAAGAACAATATTTCTGAAGAGTTTATGTATCCATAATTCACCAAGTTTAGTTTCTTTCCAAAACATAGCTAATGAAATACGTGACAGTCCTTTGCTTTTTTTCTTCAAATATCCATAACAAAAATCAAAATTATTTCCCAAAACTTCTTAGATTCTCCAAACCAGTAAAAGAAAATTAAAGGGACATTGCTGTTTATTATAACACTGTGGACTCAAATAATTTCTCTAGTGCTTATTCATTCAGGGAAAACGTTCTTGTGACCCATGTGTTAGAAAATTAAAATGAACAATTAGAAAGTTTATTATATAATTGAAAGCTCATTATTATGTATTGACAGCTTAATACCAGATAATTTCACATTTTATCAATATCTCACAAACTCTCTAATGAACACTACCATCAAATCAATCAAATAACAGTGATACAGGGTTTCATAAGATGTTCAATAATGGCATTAAACACTTTCCAGTATAGAAAACAAAATTTACACAGGAATAATTTGATTATAGTGAATTAATGGCTGAATTTCTGGTTTTGCACTTACTCTTGCGAAAATTGTATACAGAAAAAAAGGCCTCAAATTATTCACTGCTATTTAGTCATCAGCAGGTACAATGGACAGCAGAACACTGAGAATGTTTTTACCATGATGGCTCTACTATTTAATTAGATATTAGTCAATAGCAGGGATCGGAGAGCATCTGCTCTTCTGCTCTTGGTTATGGAACAAGTAAGATTACTGGCAACCAGATAACATGACTGCTTTTTACAACTTCATTTATAATTGCTCTTCACATTTTTCTTTCTCGAGTTAATGTATATAAAATACATCCTTTTCTGAAGAAATCAAAAGTTGAGCATTGGCTCACCAAAAGCAATGCTTATGCAGGCAACAAAGTTGGACAGATTAACAAATTAATTTTCATCATCAGGTATAAAGAAAGCAGAAGTCAGGACAGTTCTTAGCCCTGTGAGGTGATAGGCTAGAAGGAGGCAGCTGCTGATGGTGTGGCTCAGGGAATCGGCACTGCTCCCACCTCAGTCTGGGGTTAGCCTTGGTACGTTTCCCACATGTGACTCTAATGTCACTTCACCAGGCGCTACAGTCATAAGTAGAGCTCTAGCCTGAAGAACGTGTCAGAACCTTGCCAAATATCTACCATAAAGAATATTTCTGGGTTAAGAGTGACAACTAATTAGGATCATATAATAAGTTATTAGGATCATATCATAAACTGGGCACATTAAATTCACTGAATTTAAAATTTTAGTAATTTTATAAGGTAGATACTCTTTTATCTTTATTTTATAGATTTAAAAACAGCCTTAGAGGTTAAGTAACTTGATTAAAATCACACAACCTGTAAGGGTCATGGGCAATCCAAGAGACCTCCTATTCTTTTGAAACTTCAAAGACCATCGAAAGCTAAAATTCTACCAATAAAATAATAGTTGAGATGACTTAGGAAGGCAGCCTCAGTGGTGAGAGTCTCTTTTGTCCTTTCTACATACTTCCAACATTTCCAGTATAAGAATCGGCTATAGAGGTAGATGTGGTCCTTGCTCATGTAAGAGCAGTCTTCCCATTCAACAAAGTGAATGAAATGCATGCTCTGACATTACCCACACCTCCTCTTAAACGTGTGGATAGACAAAAGATAAGCAATAACAAATGCTGGCGAGGATATGGAGAAAAGGGAACCCACTTTCAATGTTGGTGTAAATTAGTACAATGTAAATTAGTACAACCACTATGGAGAAGTTTGGAGGTTCCTTGAAAAACTAAAAATTGAGCTACCATACAATCCAGCAATCCCACTGCTGGGTATATACCCCAAAGAAAGAAAATCGATATATTGAAGAAACATCTGCACTCCCATATTGTGTGTCTGTTCACAACAGCCGAAATTTGGAAGCAACCTAAATGTCCATCAACAGATGAATGGATAAAGAAAATGTGGCACATGTACACAATGGAGTACTATTCAGCCATAAAAAAGAATAAGATTCAGTCATTTGCAACAACATAGATGGAACTGAGGTCATTAGGTTCAGCCAAAAAGCCAGGCATGAAAAGACAAGCATTGCATGTTCTTACTTATTTGTGGGATCTAAAAATCAAAATAATTAAAACCATGGAGATAGTAGAAGGATGGTTACCAGAGGCTGGAAGGGTAGTAGGCAGGGGGGTGGGGTAGGGGAGATAGTTAATAGGTACAAAAAATAGTTAGAATGAACAAATATGGCCTAGTATTTCATAGCACAATAGGGTCAGTAATAATTTAATTGTTCATTTTAAAATAACTAAGAGTGTTACTGGATTGTTCTTAACACAAAGGATAAATGCTTGAGGGGATGGATATCTGATCTTCCATGATGTAATTATTACACATTGCAAGCCTGTATCAAAACATCTCATGTACCTCATAAATATACACACCTACTATGTACCCACAAAAATTAAAAATTAAAACAACAAAAAAGAATTTGGTGGATAGTGGCTCCAAAATCAAATTTCCCAGGAAGGAATGAAAAGAAACTAGTTGCAGCATGCCATGGTTTTGCAGCAGGAATGCAAAAGAAAGGAAAGAGATTCAGCTAGAATGAATGACAATGGAGGCTATGTCAGTATGGGGCAACAACCTGCTTTAAAAGGCCACTCTTGAGAAAGTGGGTACCACGATTTTACAATAGTAACAACAATGAATGTTAACATTTATGGGATACATACTATGTGCCAGGTCTTGCTCCAAGAGATTTAAATAAGTTAACTCAAATAATTCTCTCAACGACTCTAGTGATAGGTAAAAATATTAGTCCATTTCTTAAATGAGGAAACCAAGACACAAGGTGAAATAGCAAGCAAGTGGTTGGAGCAGGAATTAAAACCCAGGCAACCTGGAATCTAATCATGGACTACAAATTCCAAAGACATGCCCATATGGCAGCCCCTCAGCCATATGTGATGTTTTCAGGTGTAGAACACAGAGGCCTAATCCTTAATATTGGCTACTTCCACCATGCATTATAAGCTGTCTGAAGAAACCACAGGAACCTCTTGATTTCCAGTGAGTCCAATTTCTATGTGTTATTGAAGATTACTGATGATCATCACTTGAGTTATTTCTTGTATAGGGCCATCAAGAAGTACAGTAAGTGTGGAAATCAAGCAGAAGGGGCATACTTCAAAAAGAAGGGAAAACAGGATTGAGAAATACAAAGGGAAAATTACAAATATTACTACTGTTTGCCTTGTTTTTTAAGAGGCCCCTTCCCTCCAAATAACTCCAAGCATTTTTTTGTAAAACATCATCTTTTCTTTCAGGTATTTAAGGCCAGAAATAAAGCAGTATATTCAACTATAGTGTAGCCATCTTAATGACAGAGCAGTTTTACAAATGTTTAAATTGAATCCAAATCAATTTAAACAAATAGTGCATGGGTAGAATGCCTTTTGAATATTTTGAGCTGTGTCCTTAACCTCTAATTTGAACCATTTTTTAGAAAGCTAAAATGAGAATTAATTCTATGTGTAGCTAACATCTAGGAAAATAGAAGATAACCAATAAGATCCCTCAGAGTTTAGAACTCATCACATGAAACCACCATCTGAAAAGCATAATGAAGCATTCGCATTTCCCCCAAAAGGCTTTAATTGCTCCAGCTTCATTATATTTAACATTTTTCTAACTCAGATCACAGCTATGAATCTTGCCACTGATCCTGGCTCAATATTCTCACAGTAGATCATTGCTAGTCAGGTTTGCACCTGCTTTCTGATTGCCTGCACCCATTTCCAAGTTGAAATCAATGAAACCTATTAGCATGTTCTCTACTCTGCACTTTAATTTTGGATAGCAATGTATTATTAATGTAATCATCCCGACAAGCCTTGTTCGGCATCACAAGTAAAATTGAAGGGTTTGCAAAAGAGAACTTTAATAAGAATACTTATTAAATTGTATTGAAATCTAAATAATTGAATGCATATTTGATATAAAATTTAAATTGAAATGAATCACACCAAAGTAGAGAGCCATCAATAGAGAACAGATATCCTTTATACCTTTGAAAGACAAAACATGATTCCAGCCATGTATCACTGTATTCATGACACAAGCAAGATCATTTATTTCTACATTTGAAGATGACAGCTCCTTTTTCTCTTTAATGTTTTATGCTATGCTGGGCATGTTCTGTGAAAAAAAATTCCTTCTTTAAATAAGCTAAATGGTATAGTATCTCTAGTGTGTCTGCCTCAAAGTTTGAATCACTAAATGCCAGATACTAATTTTATATTATAACATGTACAAACCCTAAAGAGAAAAATTAGTAAAGGTGTTGATGAACTCATGCTTTGACAAAGAAGACAGGAATTTTAATGTAGCAGAATTAACAATTAAAAGAAAACATTTGGTTAATTTGTTATTTAATTTGTTTCACCACTAACCTTCTGCTACTGGAAGATTAATATCCACTTTCCTTAGAACTTACCTTCATAAATATTAATATGGGAACATAATCATTGTAATTAAAAATAAATTTATTAATTTCCAACATGCACCAGGTTGTTTAAGCAAAATCACTTTCTACACTCTGAGTATTGGCAATCTAAAATAGTCACCAAAGCAGACACGGAAGAGTAAGCAGCAAAGGGATGTTAAGGCATGAGGTTGTCCTATACACAAGCAGCTGCCTATTTACTGTGAGCTTATCAAAGAGAATAGTAAAGGGAAAAATTTAAAAAAACTGTAAGATCATTGACTTCACCCACATTCTTAGAGAATTCAGAGTCACTTTACTAGGCAGTGAAAATTGAGAATCCTGCATATCTTCTGACGGAGTTGGCAGTTTGAGGGTAGGGACTGATAACGTGATATAGCAATCAACTCCATATATATAAGGTGTTTGCTGTATGCCTAAAATAGTGCACTTCTCCCCTCCTAAAGTTACAGCAACCTCTCCAAAGAAGCCACCTGTTTTGGGTGTTTTTTTTTTTTTTTGTAGAAGTCTGCTTACATTTTCTGTCATATATAAACCATCAGCAACAGAAAATATGTTTTAGGGGTATTGAATGGGGGGGAAAAACTTGGAATTTTCTTGCAGTAGTTCAAGCAAGAAATTAGGAGAGCCCAAACCAGGTTAAATGCAGTGAGGATGAAAAGAATGTACCTAAAATATAATTACGAGATCAAATTGATTAAGATTTGTGATTGCTTAGATATGTGTATGAGCAAAAGGGTGGAATCAAGCAAACATCACATGCCAGTTTCTAGTTTTGGTGAACTGAAAGATAGTGGATTCCTCCAACCAAGATAAGCAGGAAAAACAATTCACTAAGGAAGTGATGGGTTCAGTCCAAGACCTCATGAGATGCCCAGGTGGGATTTTCATGCTTGAAATCCCAGTGAGGCATCTGGACTGGAGACAGAGATCTGCAGCTATCAGCAGCTTTTAGTGCTGTCAAACACAAATATAATGCAAATCATGTAAGAAATTCTATATTTTCTAACAGTAACATTTTAAAAAGTAAAAAGGAACAAAAGGAGTTATATTTGATTGTACCCAATGTCTATAAAGTTTCTTTCTAGCACATGGTACTAGCCACATTTCAAGTGCTAAGTAGCCATATGTGGCTATGGCTACAGAATTACACAGTGCAGACTTGAGAATAGTTTGAAGGCTTAAGTAGGGATGTATTACATAGAAAGTTCAAGTAGAAAAAGGGAGGGGACTAAGAATAGGCCCTTGGATAATGCTAGTAGAAATGACAGAAAAACAGCTTACAGTGGAGATGAGAAGAAACTTTCAAGAAAACACAAAAACGGGGGAAAAACAGAAACCAAAGAAAAGAGATTTCCACGGAAAAGAGATTAACAAATAGTGTTCGTACAAGGAATTCCAATTAGGTAGAACTTACAAACTTATACAGCTGATAATTTTGACATTTCAGTAGTCTACAGCAACAGAAGTTAAGGCAGGTCCAAGTTTTGTGGGATCTAAAAATCAACCAATTTTGGAGTCCCCATTTACAAAACGAAACTGTGAATGCAAAATCCAATAGGCCCCATGAAGGCTTAGGAAAGGATCTGTGCAATGAGGAGCCCTGAATTTTAAGCTTCAATAGCTTCATGGAAATCCATCTCCAAACGGGCGCAAGATTTCAGTGGAAAATATAAATGGGAAAACTTTCTCAGACAAGTTAAAAAGAGTTGGAAGATTTCATGGCATCTATAGGCATATCCAGGATTAAAATGAAGCTTCACAGGCCGGGCGCGGTGGCTCAAGTCTGTAATCCCAGCACTTTGGGAGGCCAAGACGGGCGGATCACGAGGTCAGGAGATCGAGACCATCCTGGCTAACATGGTGAGACCCTGTCTCTACTAAAAAATACAAGCGGTGGCGGGCGCCTGTAGTCCCAGCTACTCGGGAGTCTGAGGCAGGAGAATGGCGTAAACCCGGGAGGCGGAGCTTGCAGTGAGCTGAGATCTGGCCACTGCACTCCAGCCAGGGCGACAGAGCGAGACTCCGTCTCAAAAAAAAAAAAAAGAAGTTTCACGTAAAGTACCAAGCAACATAAAATGCAGCATGAATTAAAAGGGAGTGATGATGCCACAGAGTCAAGAACCGAGGTAACGATGTAGCTTAATGTCATTGAAAAATAGTCCATGCAGAACATCTGTAGACTGGACTTCCTACTGGATATTCTAAGCACAGAAAAACTCAATAAGTTCTAGGATCCTCTTTTCAGATAACTCAGACTATACAAAAAACATCTTCAAGTCATTTTTTAATTTTTGATTTTAACTACTGACAAATAATTATACATATTATATATTTATTTGATATAATGTGATGTTTTGATGTAAATTTACATTATGGAATGAATACGTGAAGCTAATTAACAAATCGGTCAGCTCACATACTTATTATTTTGGTGTGTGAAAACATTTAAAATCTACTATTTTAGTAACTTTGAAATATATCATGCATTTTTATTATAGTCACCATTCTGTGCAATAGATCACTAAAGCGTATTCTTCCTGTCTAACTAAAACTGTATATAATTTGATCAACAACTTCCCTCCCTCAGCCACCCCTCTTCCCCCAACCTTTGGTAACCACCAATATACTCTCTACTTCTATGGGTTTGACTTTGAGATTCCACGTAAGTGAGATCATGTGCTATCTGGCTTTCTGTTCCTGGTTTATTTCACTCAGCATAATTTATTCCAGGTTTATCCATGTGATTACAAATGACAGAATTTCCACCTTTTAAAAAGCTGAATAATATTCCATTGTGTCTATACACATACAGCATTTTCTTTATCCATTTATTTGATAATGGGCATCTAGGTTGCTTCCATATGTTGGCTATTGTGATTAATGGTGCAATGAATACAGGAGTGTAGATTCTCTTTTTGACACACTAATTTCAATTTCTCTGGATATATACCCAGAAGTGGAATTGCTGGATCACATGGTCATTCTGATTTTGGTTTTCTGAGGAACCTTCATACTGTTTTCCACAGTGACTGTATTAATTTACATTCTTACCCATAGTATACAAAGATCCCCTTTTCTTCAGATGCTTGCCATTTACCTTTTGTCATTTTGATAACAGTCATTCTAACAGGTGTGCAATATTTCATCAAGCATTTTATTTGTATATCCCTGGTAATCAGTTATGTTGAACATTTTTTCCATGTATCCATTGGCCATTTGTATGTATTTTATTTTGAACAATATATATTTAGGTCCTTTGACCATTTAACTGGGTTCCTTGTTTTTTCACTAAGTTGCTTATACAATTTGGATATTAACTCTTTATCAGATGTATGGTTAGCAAATATTTTCTCCCAATCCAAAGGTTATCTCTTCCCTTTATTGTTGCCTTTGCTGTGCAGGAGCTTTTAAGTTTGGTGCAATCCCATTTGTTTATTTTTGCTTTTGTTGCCTGTATTTGCGGGGGGGGGGGGGGGTAAAACAAAATATTTGCCCAGACCAAGGTCATGGAGCATTTCCCCTATGTTTTCTGGTAGCAGTTTTATAGTTTCAGGTCTTATGTTTAAATCTAATCCATTTTTGTTTTCATATATGGTATAAGGGACTAATTTTATTCTTCTATATGCAGATATCCTGTTTTCCCAACACCATTTATTCAAGAGGCTGTCCTTTCTGTATTGTGTGTTCCTAGCACCTTTGTCAAAAATCAATTGACCATAAATGCATGGGTTCATTTCTAGGCTATTCTGTTCCATGGGTCAATGTGTGTTTTCATGCTAGTACCATTTTGATTACTTTAGTTGTGTAATAAATTTTGAAGTTGGGTGGTGTTATGCCTCTAGCTTTGTTCTTTTTGCTCAAGATGGCTTTGGCTACACGCAGTGTTTCGTGGTTCCATACAAATCTTAGAATTGTTCTCTATATCTGCGAAAAATAACATTGGTATTTTGATAGGCATTGCACTGAATCTGTAGATCACCTTGGGCTGTATGGACATTTTAACAATATTAATTTTTCTAATTCATGCACATGAATACTTTTCCATTTATTTTTATTGTCTGCTATTTATTATCACTGTTTTATACTTTTCAGTATATAATTTTTTTACCTCCTTGGTTAAATTTTATTCCTAAGTGTTGTTTTGATGCTATTGTGAATAGGATTGATTTCTTAATTTCTTTTCACCTAGTTGGTTGTTAAAGAAACACTGATTTTTGTGTGTTGCTTTTGTATCTTGCAACCTTACTGAATTTGTTTATTAGTTCTGGTTTTTTTTTTTTTTCAGTGAAGTTTTAGAGTTGTTGACATATAAAGATCAGGTTATCAAAAAACAGAGACAATTTCACTTTTCCTTTCTATTTTGATGCCAAGTGATTTACTTAAATGAGACATTAAATCAGAGACACAAAAGACGTCATCAGCCTTTTCCCCATGTTCCCCCTAAATACCTCTAGCCCCTCTAACTTTTCTATTACGCTTTTGCTTTTACTTAATTTTCAGAGTTCATAAAAATGAATTTTTATAAAACCTTCAGTGCTCCTGAAACTGTAAATAAGGCTTATATCATATAACCCATTTGCCATATTTATTCTCAGAATGAAGCTAAATATTTTAATTCCGCATGATTTAGAAATCTAGCCAAGCATAGGCATCTACAAATTTTTGAGTAATGCTTGTGGAGACTCATATGATAAAATGAATGAAAGATTAAAATAAAGATTCTTTGCAATTTCAAAAAATAAAGCTTTCATTTAGCATGGTCCTCTGCCATATGGGACCACCTGGCTGCTTACAGCAAAATCCTATCACCATGACAACTGAGCTCAAACTTTCCATAATGTCTTTAGGATTCTTATGATATACTCTTTTTTTTCAGCCTATTTTTTTTTTTGCTCCAGAAATAGGTTATTAAAGCTACTCTTCACAATAAGCTATTCCAATATCAAAATGGAAGAAGCAATTATTAGACTGTCCTTCAATGACCTTGAGAAGTAATCAAACACACAGAACAAAATCTCTACAAAACTCCCTCAGTTGAATTAGAATGGCTGTGGACTGCTGGGAAATTGTAGCAGTCCCAAATGGGAAGATAGAATCCCAATACTGTGGAACACTTTAGAATGTATACAGTAGATAGATAGATAGATAGATAGATAGATAGATAGATAGATGACAGATAGATACATAGATACACATATAGATATAAAATCCACCTATTTGAACCCCAAACAACTACTAAGAGGTAAGAATAATTTTCCTTATTTTATAAATGAGAAAATAGTGATTCAGAGAAGTAAATGACTTGTCCCAGTTTTGAACAAGAGATTTTGAGATTTCTGACATCACTGCTCATGATCTTCCCTAGAATCACAGGTTTCAATCAGTCAAAGAGTGAATCAGAGCCACAGAACAAAAAAATAACTTACTGGCTCATTCATTCATTCATCTACCAATTACTATGCACTGAATTCCATTGAGCACATGCTAGGTCTGTTTTTGCTGAAAAGCTGTATCAATGCACATGACTTAAGCCACACACACAAATGATACTGATTAATAGCAAGAGTGTTCTTTACCCCTAAAAGTGAGCTGTTACTCTTTTTTTTCTTTACTCCTAAAAGTGAGCTGTTATTTACTTATTTATTTATTTATTTGTTTATTTATTTATTTATTTTTTGAGATGGAGTCTGGCTCTGTTGCCCAGGCTGGAGTGCAGTGGCATAATCTTGGTTCACTGCAACCTCTGCCTCCTGGGTTCAAGCAATTCTCTGCCTCAGCCTCCCAAGTAGCTGGGATTACATGCGCCTGCCACCACGCCTGGCTAATTTTTGTATTTTTAGTAGAGATAGGGTTTTACCATCTTGGCCAGGCTGGTCTCAAACTCCTGGCCTCGTGATACATCAGCCTTGGCCTCCCAAAATGCTGGGATTACAGGCGTGAGCCACCACGCCCAGCCTATTCTGTTATTCTTTATGAGAATTTTCTAGTTTGTAGGTTCTCTCATTCTCCCTTTTGAAACATTCCAGGCATTTGGTCTTCAGAATGTTTCAGCTCATTAACACAAAATTTTAAGAATCCCATGAGAATAATTAACTGGGCTAGGATCCTTAACTATCTCATATGCATTTTTAATTTGACATTCAGTCAACTATAAAATTATTATAGCCCCACCAGTTGTGACATGCAATACCTATGTAAGCTTAATCAAGAAAAACATATCGAAGTCAGTGCACTGGGTAAATTATAGTATTCAGTCATCAGAGAAAGCCTCAGATCAAAGCAAAATTAATGCCATTATTATGTGCTTTTCAAAGTGAAATTGGAAATAAGGCTTCAATAACAGTTGCAGCAAGTCAAGAGAATTGCCACAAGTGAACAACGCGAATGACACTTATTCTTATCCAAATGCCAAATATCTAAGCATATCCACAATGATAGTAACAAGAAAAAAGGTGAGAAAAAAGGATACTTTTCTAACAAATTATACATGAACACAAGTAGAAAGCTCTCTTTCTAGGTCTATTTTATATTTGTCTATGGCCAGCTGGTGTTTGTGGTACTATAATGGTCAGATATATGCAAGCCTTTCCTTTTTACTATCCAAATGGAGAAAATTGCTCCTCTAAGGAATGCTATTTCTGAGGAGGCCTGAAGGTACATTGGGACGCTCTCCTCCCACCTCACCAACCCTGCTGCTCTGATATGTGTCCATGAGTGCTATGATTCAGTATCAGTGAGGAATGTTAACCACTTTGAATTCCTTAAGTGTATGCTATTTTGCAGAAATGAGGATGGGCCAAAATAGTATGGGAGCCATAAGTGCCTGCCACCCACCCCCACACACACCAGGTGAAAGATCTGTGCTTATTTCATTTCTTGGCTTTTTAGTGCTACCCAACTAATCATTTTTCTCATGATGAGAATCAGGCTCTGATGACAACAGCATTTGTCAAGAGAATCTCCTGAAACCTGCTCCAAACAACTTTGGATAGAGTCCAACCTACATGTCACTTTAGATGATGATATCATCTTAGAATAGGCCTTCAAAATGGCCATTTAGTTACATAAGATGAATGGACAGAAGTCAGGCTGTTTCCTAAAATTTATTTTCTAAATGGCACTCTTTCCTGTGACAAAAATTTTTTGAAATATTGTTTTCCCTTGCAATTTCTTATTTTGGAGATTTGGACTGACTCCTCGAAAGTAATTTTGAGAATCCCTGAGGTGGGGAAAGGAAGAATGCCTGTTTAGGAAGAGGACAGAGATCTAGGGACTGGCATCTGCTCTTCACTAGGAAGGTGGTCAGAGCCCAGTAGGGGGACTGCTTCGAGATATACAAAAGTAGAGAAGATCCTAGCTACTGCATTCTGGATTCTCAACTTTGCTTAAGATTCCTGAGCCCAAATTATAGCATGGAATTAATGGAATAAGAACCTGAAGAAAACATTTGGCCTGAAAATGGTGGCATTCCTCAGTGATCACCACCACACACTGAGGCACAGAGGTGAGGACGCACCGTTGTGTTTCTGGGTATGGATAAGCCTGGGACCTCGGCACAGCTCTGAAGGAAGGAGAGCACACATTTGTAAATGAGCTTGAATTTCCCACTGTACCACTGGGATCTGCATATTGGAATTCAGTTACCAACAAAATATGAAGAAAAGCAGTATTTTCAGTACACTTAAGTGTATAGACTGTGATTCAGACCAGCTACCTGGTTTGATATTTTTCTAAGGGCCTGTCAAAATCAAATACTTGCCATGTGAAGACCCCTCACAAACTCATCCTCACAGAAAGTTGAGGCATCATTTTGTGGGTCAACTGAAGGGGTGTGTGTGTGTGTGTGTGTGTGTGTATATATATATAGATATATATATATATATTTTTTTGAGACAGAGTCTCACTGTCGCCCAGGCTGGAGTGCGGTGGCGCAATCTCGGCTCACTGAAAGCTCCGCCTTCCCTGCTTCATGCCATTCTGCTGCCTCAGCCTCCCGAGTAGCTGGGACTACAGGCACCCGCCACCACGCCCAGTTAATTATTTTTTGTATTTTTAGTAGAGACAGGTTTTCACTGTGTTAGCCAGGATGGTCTCGATCTCCTGACCTCGTGATCCGCCTGCCTCGACCTCCCAAAGTGCTGGGACTACAGGCGTAAGCCACCGCGCCCAGCCGAAGGTATACTTTTTATTTTACATTGTCATTCAAATGGAGTCACCATTCTTGGGCACTACTGTGTATATATGACACAAACATGGCAAATGTCTCAACATTGAGAACTGACAGACTTCTAAGAGAATGTTACCTTTGATTTGGTTATATGTGGAGATCACAGGTAAGCACTTTTGAAAGCCCTTGACTGAACCAAATTTGACAGTTACAACAACTAAAAAGAAACGGCTAGCCAAGGAAACAACACTACCACATGTATCAAAAAGTAAAGAAGCATCTTGTATAAATAATTAATATATGTAAGCTTAAAAACTTTGCCAATAGACAATAGAAAACAGGAAACGTTTCATATGACTTGAATAATAAAAATTACAATTTATACAGTCTGCCAAATGTTAAGAATATGGAATGTAGCCTGTATGGGAAAAATAACCACCTTTAGAGATTTTGTCATTCAATGTAAGTGGAATTCCTAAACTATCGTAGCAGATCACACTGTCAACCATCAGATATTCTTAATTACTCACATGAAAGAAAGTTCTGAAAGAAATGCTCAGAAACTGCGTCATGTTCCAGAGAAAAATGCCTCAGGGCCTAGAGTACTTAGCTGCGAAGGCTTTATAACCAGGCTGTCTGCATTTTAATACCAGCTTTGCCACTTACCAGCTATGAAAGCTTTGCCAAGAGGTAGGAACCTTTCTGAGCCTCACTTTCTGTATCTACAGAATGGAGATAATGAGAGCATCTAGATTTTAAGATTATTTTGAAGTTCACATGAGAAAATGTAGGTAAAGCACTATGCTGAGGTGTAGTGCTGGCACAGAACCCTCAAAATATTTTAGAATGTTGTTATTATTACTATTATTACTTATAAATAGCTATAAATGAAAACCTCAACTTGGCTGTTATCTGCATGCCAACAGATTTATTCAATACTTATTTTTTTAACCACCTATGATCTATGTAGGGAACATAGCACCAAACAGAAAGGCAAGATCTCTCCTTCTCCATGGATCTTTCATTCTAGTGGCAAGATAGACAGACAACAGATACACAAACAAATCAACAGAGTGACAGTGTTATCCAAAACAGCTGAGGTGACAGTGACAGGAGTGCTGCTTTATTTTGATATCAGAACAGGAGGAGCCTCTGAAAAAACATACATTTTGGCAGGTCTCCAAACAATGGAAAGGCTCCTGTCTAGAGAAGATCTGGGTCAAGAGCTTCTGGGGAAGAGAATATTCAATTCAGAGGCCTTAAGGTAGAAAGGAGCCTCAGGGGCCTCCAGAATAGTTTCTCTGTCAAAACTGTCATAACAGGAGAGCAGGCACCAATAGAAACTGATTTGCTAATATGCAACATGGATCTTCAGGGAGGTTTCTGCTTCTTATAGCTATATGTAAAGCCCAAAGCCTTGATCAAGAACCTACATCAATTAGCATAATCATTCTCTATTATAGTGGAGTGTAGAAAATGGGTCAATGTGTTTATGCTGTCTCAAACCTCTATAGCAATCTCACCTCACCAACAGTCATAAACTGTTTTTTCTCATCATGGACACACACCTACCACATCTGAGTTTAGGAAACTGGTGCACTGGGACTTTATCCAAACAAACACATAATGGGGAAGAGACTATTAAGGTTTTCCCAAAGTTCATTGTTAGAGATGGTTGTCAAGAAGACTTCTGAGGTCAGCAGCTTAAGTCAACCTTGTTCAATTATTTGCGGGGTAATTCTCTATCCAGATATTTTTTTAAAAAGCATGACTAATAAAAATGGATCCTGCTCTATCTACCCTTTGCTTGGTTTCAACCCTTAGATTAGTCTTTACTCAGGACTATGAACTTGAATGTCAGAGGGTCCACATGATTAAGGACTCACAGTGAGCCGGTGATTGATTGTAAAAACATTCCTTCCAGAGTGACTGCCAAGGAGTAAAACAATTCCATGCATCACCTCAAGGCACATCAAGCATTGTGTCTTTAAATCTGCATCCAACCACAGTCTCAAAAGAAAACTCAATATTCTTTTGGCCAACCACAAAGTGAAAGCAACTGGGATTCCTGACACATGAATTACATCAACATAGGGAAAGTCGCCTTGAGAAGGCCGCCATATCGCTTCTGAAAGAAAGAAATTAGGCATTAGATATTTGAGAGAGAATTTTTATTTAGTGTCAGGGTCTTTTTGTCCTTTTCTCTTCCTGTAATTACTTATGGAAATATTTAAGGACAGTTAGTCTGGTTCATTTGACATAAAATGGGAACTGAGAGAATTCCTGAATTACTGGTCTTTTGTTTTCATTTTGTAAGGTTTTTGTTCTTTTTTCTTCTTTCTCTTTATACTTTTTTATTTTTGTTATTATTATTATACTTTAAGGTCTAGGGTACATGTGCACAATATGCAGGTTTGTTACTTATGTATACGTGTGCCATGTTGGTGTGCTGCACCCATTAACTCATCATTTACATTAGGTACATCTTCTAATACTATCCCTCCCCCTTCCCCCTGCCCCATGGCAGGCCCCAGTGTGTGATGTTCCCCATCCTGTGTCCAAATGTTCTCATTGTTCAATTCCCACCTATGAGTGAGAACATGCGGTGTTTGGTTTTCTGTCCTTGCGATAGTATGCTCAGAATGATGGTTTCAAGCTTCATCCATGTCTCTACAAGGAACTTAACTCATCCTTTCTTATG
Source organism: Rhinopithecus bieti (assembly GCF_001698545.2). NCBI lineage: Eukaryota > Metazoa > Chordata > Mammalia > Primates > Cercopithecidae > Rhinopithecus > Rhinopithecus bieti. Next base: position 1,953,075 of record NW_016805433.1, read on the forward strand.
GCTGCATAGTATTCCATGGTGCATATGTGCCACATTGTCTTAATCCATTCTATCACTGATGGACTTTTGGGTTGGATCCCAGTCTTTGCTATTGTGAATAGTGTCATAATAAACATACATGTGCATGTGTCTTTATACCAGTATGATTTATAATCCTTTGGGTATCTACCCAGTAATGGGATGGCTGGGTCAAATGATATTTCTAGTTCTAGATCCTTGAAGAATCGCCACACTGTCTTCCACAATGGTTGAACTAGTTTACAATCCCACCAATAGTGTAAAAGCATTCCTATTTCTCCACATCGTCTCCAGCACCTGTTGTTTCCTGACTTTTTAATGATCATCATTCTAACTGGTATGAGATGGTATCTCATTGTGGTTTTGATTTGCATTTCTCTGATGGGCAGTGATGATGAGCATTTCTTCAGGTGTCTTTTGGCTGCATAAATGTCTTCTATTGAGAAGTGTCTCTGTTCATATCCTTCACCCACTTTTTGATGGGGTTGTTTGATTATTTCCTGTAAATTTATTTAAATTATTTGTAGATTCTGTATATTAGCCCTTTGTCAGATGTGTAGATTGTAAAAATTTTCTCTCATTCTGTAGGCTGCCTGTTCACTCTGATGGTAGTTTCTTTTGCTGCACAGAAGTTCTTTAGTTTAATTAGATCCCATTTGTCAATTTTGGCTTTTGGTGTCATTGCTTTTGGTGTCTTAGTCATGAAGTCCTTGCCCATGCATATGTCCTGAACGGTATTGCTTAGGTTTTCTTCTAGGGTTTTTATGGTTTTAGGTCTAACATTTGTCTTTAATCCATCTTGAATTAACTTTTGTATAAGGTATAAGGAAGGCATCCAGTTTCAGCTTTGTACATATGGCTACCCAGTTTACCCAGCACCATTTATTAAATAGGGAATCCTTTCCCCATTTCTTGTTTTTGTCAGGTCAAAGATCAGAAGGTTATAGATGTGTGGTATTATTTCTGAGGGCTCTGTTCTGTTCCATTGGTCTATATCTGTTTTGGTACCAGTACCATGCTGTTTTGGTTACTGTAGTCTTATAGTATAGTTTGAAGTCAGGTAGCGTGATGCCTCCAGCTTTATTCTTTAGACTTAGGAATGCCTTGGCAATGCGGGCTCTTTTTTGATTCCATATGAATTTTAAAGTAGTTTTTTCCAATTCTGTGAAGAAAGTCATTGGTAGGTTGATGGGGATGGCTTTGAATCTATAAATTACCTTGGGCAGTATGGCCATTTTCACGATATTGATTCTTCCTATCCATGAGCATGGAATGTTCTTCCATTTGTTTGTGTCCTCTTTTCTTTCGTTGAGCAAGGAGAACGTTGAGACGTTCTCCTTGAAGAGTTCCTTCACATCCCTTGTAAGTTGGATTCCTAGGTATTTTATTCTCTTTGAAGCAATTGTGAATGGGAGTTCACTCATGATTTGGCTCTGTGTTTCTCTGTTACTGGTGTATAAGAATGCTTGTGATTTTTGCACATTGATTTTGTATTCAGAGACTTTGCTGAAGTTGTTTATCAGCTTAAAGAGATTTTGGGCTGAGACAATGGGGTTTTCTAAATATATAATCATGTCATCTGCAAACATGGACAATTTGACTTCCTCTTTTCCTAATTGAATATCCTTTATTTCTTTCTCCTGCCTGATTGCCCTGGCCAGAATTTCCAACACTATGTTGAATAGGAGTGGTCAGAGAGGACATCCCTGTCTTGTGCCAGTTTTCATAGGGAATGCTTCCAGTTTTTGCCTATTCAGTATGATATTGGCTGTGGGTTTGTCATAAATAGCTCTTATTATTTTGAGGTACGTTCC
>NW_016805433.1:1957539-1968401 GCF_001698545.2 Rhinopithecus bieti
CCGTCACTTTCAGGTACTCCAATCAGATGTAGATTTGGTCTTTTCACATAGTCCCATATTTCTTGGAGGCTTTGTTTGTTTCTTTTTACTCTTTTTCTCTAAATTTCTCTTCTTGCTTCATTTCATTCATTGATTTTCAATCATAGATACCCTTTCTTCCACTTGATGAAATCAGCTACTGAAGCTTGTGCATGCATCGCACAGTTTTTGTGCCATGGTTTTCGGCTCTATCAGGTCATGTAAGGTCTTCTCTGCATTGTTTATTCTAGTTAGCCATTTGTCTAATCTTTTTTCAAGGTTTTTAGCTTCTTTGCTATGGGTTCGAACATCCTCCTTTAGCTCAGAGAAGTTTGTTATTACCGATCACCTGAAGTCTTCTTCTATCAACTCATCAAAGTCATTCTCTGTCCAGCTTTGTTCCATTGCTGGCGAGCAGCTGTGTTCCTTTGGAGAAGAAGAGGTGCTCTGATTTTTAGAATTTTCAGCTTTTCTGCTTGGTTTCTCCCCATCTTTGTGGTTTTATCTACCTTTGGTCTTTGATGATGGTGATGTACAAATGGGGTTTTGGTGTGGATGTCCTTCCTGCTTGTTAGTTTTCATTCTAACAGTCAAGACCCTTAGCTGTAGGTCCGTTAGAGTTTGCTGGAGGTCCACTCCAGACCCTGTTTGCCTGGGTATCACCAGCAGAGGCTGCAGAACAGCAAATATTGCAGAACGGCAAATGCTGCTGCCTGATCCTTCCTCTGGAAACTTCATATCAGAGGGCACCCGGCTGTATGAGGTGTTAGTCGTCCCCTACTGGGAGGTGCCTACCAGTTAGGCTCCTTGGGTGTCAGGGACCCACCTGAGGAGGCAATCTGTCTGTTTTCAGATTTCAAACTCCATGCTGGGAGAACCTACTCTCTTCAAAGCTGTCAGACAGGAACGTTTAAGCCTGCAGAAGTTTCTGCTGCCTTTTGTTCAGCTATGCCCTGCCCGCAGAGGTGGAGTCTACCGAGGCAGGCAGGCCTCGTTGAGCTGCAGTGGGCTTCACCCAGTTCGAGCTTCCTGGCCGCTTTGTTTACCTACTCAAGCCTCAGCAATGGTGGAGGCCCCTCCCTGACACTCACTGCCGCCTTGAAGTTTGATCTCAGACTGCTATGCTAGCAGTGAGTGAGGCTCTATGGGAATGGACCCTCCAAGCCAGGGACAGGATATAATCTCCTGGTGTGCCATTTGGTAAGACCATTGAAAAAGCTCAGTATTAGGGTGGCAGTGTCCCAATTTTCCTGGTATCATCTGTCACGGCTTCCCTTGGCTAGGAAAGGGAATTCCCTGACCCCTGACCCCTTGCCCTTCCCTGGTGAGGTGATGCCCTGCCCTGCTTCAGCTCATGCTCCATGGGTTGCACCCACTGTCCAACAAGCCCCAGTGAGATGAACCCAGTACCTCAGTTGGAAATGCAGAAATCACCATTCTCCATCGCTCATGCTGGGAGCTGTAGATTGGAGCTGTTCCTATTCAACCATCTTCTCTTTATATTTTTTCTATCCTGGCCACTGCAGTTTATGATAGTGACCTCCCCATTTTTTCACTCTACAATGTATTGTTATTCTCAATAAAGCGGGTCAATATGTTATAGAAAGTCAAATTTTCAATATTTTATTGTTCCTTCTGATTTTTCTGTTATTATCTACAATCTAATTATCATCATGGACCCTTGGGTCCACAAACAACTTGGGGAAAATAATTAATAATTATCACATAAGAGGTTAAGGTAAAGAGCAGCTTTAGCATTGAAAATGTGCAACTAAACAATGAACCAAACAAAGTTAAAAGGAACGTTTGGGTGCCTTAATTTTTGCAAACAAGTTGAGTCAGAAAATTCAGATATGGGAAATGATTATCAGATTTCTTCTGATTAAGTGGTGTTTTCTTTCTAAGTACTTCAACTGCATACAAAGATATCATGTGATCTTAGAAAACCAGATAAAACATTGATTTCATTATAGTTGCTGAATGTTTGTACACAAAACCAGTTAAATGACTGCTTCTGTGGTCCAGTCCCAAAACGTGAAATAACTGGACAATATTATAATGACAAGGATATTGTAAAACATGAAAAGTTTTCCAAATAGCAAGTATTTTTCCTCTCCTTTTTTTAACAACTAAAATCAAAGAATTGAAGTACAGTAGATTATTAAATGCATGTGTTTCATCTTCCAAATATTAAATATACTTTCCACAAAATGTGCTCTAATAGGTCTCAGTCTTACAACAAACACTCATGCAATGGACATCCTCATCTGATGATTGTCATATCTAGAGCAAAATAGAATCACTGCTCAAAAACCCTTACAGATACCAAAATTCCCATGAATCTGGGAGTTAACAATGACTCTCCCCTCAAATAAGCAAAAAAAAAGTAATGTCCTTGTCCACATGGATGAAATGGATGGTTTTAGATTAAACACCAGATACAAAACATACATCCATACACACATTTTTATATTATCTCAAGTGATAATAGGACACCCAAAATATCAATTCAAAATAAATCAGATGTGGTCACTTTTCCAAGAAGATTTAAAAGCTTTTATAATATATAAAAATTATATATGATATATATTTATACATACATATTTAGTGGGAAAATATATATTTACCATAATATTTATACCAGATACACTGTAACATTAATAGCTAATATTGAGTACATGTTTAATAAAATGCAGCATATTTTTAAAATCTCATTTAATCCTTATTACATAGTTATTATTTACTTTAAGTTCTGGGAAGTGCAGAACGTGCAGGTTTATTACATAGGTATGCATGTGCCATGGTGGTTTACTACATCTATCAACCTGTCATCTAAGTTTTAAGCCCCACATGCATTAGGTATTTGTCCTCATGTTCTCCCTCCCCTTGTCCCCACCCCTCAACAGACCCCGGTGTGTAATGTTCCCTTCCCTGTGTCCATGTGTTCTCATTGTTCAGCTCCCACTTATGAGTGAGAACATGAGGTGTTTAGTTTTCTGTTCCTGTTATCACATTATTATTAAGTTAGTACTAGTACCGTTGTTATTATCACTTCCCAGTTAAAGAATCTGAGAATCAGAGTTTCAGTAATTTTTCTTGGTTTTATCACCTATAAAATGGAGATAGTAATAACAATAGCTGCGAGATAGGGTTAGGAGTAATAACTGAAAAAATATATGTTTGTTAAAAGGTAGAACAGTATCTTACACATAGTAGTGTATGTGTTTGCTATTGTAGTTAATAGTAGCAATAATTGTAGTAAGTTGACCAACATCCCACAACCGTTACCACATAATAGTTGAAACTGTACTTGGAACCCCAGTCTCGCAAAGTCCAGCTCATAACCACTACTCTGCACTGCCTCTCATTACAAACAAGTGGAGCATTGTTGTAGAAAGAGCTCATGGAATGAGGTACTGCAGAACATCCCCATATACTGCATGAGAATGATGGGCCATGATTAATTGTGGTGATGGTATAAAAAGAAAGAGCTAATTATTGGGGTGAACAAGGCCCAGATTATTTAGGGCTTGATAGACCATAACCAGCTTCCTGAATTGCACTTGTAAGCAAATTGGCAGCCAGAGCCCACGGAGTGAAGCGCCTCAGTATAATGTGCTCCCTGTGGCTCACTCCCTTAGCACTTTATCCCAGAGTTCGTTCTATTTGCTTAGTTTAGAAGTCAATAAAACTGCACACAGAGCTGCTAAGCAGACATAAAACACAAAAATACAACATGTTGAGAAAAAAATAAATGAAAAAAAAACCACTGCCATTCTTTCTGAACCCTCGGGTTCTAGCCACAGTTCAGGAAGGACCTATAGACAAAAATATGCCCATGACATCTTACTGGATGGTAAATTTCCTGCTGATAAACAACCTCCTCTAATATTATCTTATTTACATGTTGTAACTCCTAGATATGGTCACTAAATACAGTTGAATAGATACTTGGCAACCATGAGTAGAAAACTTAGAAAACTTGAACTTCTACTTCAGCCCTTTTTCAGGAATTCTTGCTCTTATATATTACACAAAAATCAACCCAAAATGGATACAAGACCTAACTTTAAGACCTGAAACCATGATCCTTGAAGAAAAACAGGAGAGAAGCCTGTTGACATTGGTGTAGGCAATGATATTTTGAATAGCACACCAAAACTCAGGCTACGAAAGCAAAATAAATAAACGGGACTCCATCAAACTAAAAAGCTTCTGTGCAACAAAGGAAACACTTAACAAAATGAAAAGACAGCCTACAGATTGGGAGAAAAGATTTGCAAATCATATATCTGATAAAGTGTTAATATCCAAAATATATAATGAGTTCACATTACTCAATAGCAAAAAACCAAATAACCCTAAGGATCTGAATAGACATCTCTCTAAAGAAGATATAAAAATAGCCAACAGTTATATGCAACGATACTCAACATCACTAAACTTCAGGGAAATGCAAGTCAAAACTGCAGTGAGACATCATCTCACACCAGTAAGGATAGCTATTATCAAAAAGACAAGAGGTAAAAAGTATTGGCACAAATGTGGAGAAAAGGATGACCTTGTACATTGTTGGGGAGAATGTAGATTGGTAAAGTCATTATGGAAAGCAGTATGGAAGCTCCTAAAGAAATTAAAGCTAGAACTACCGTAAGACTCAGCAATTCCTCTTCTGGATATATACTCAAAGGAAGTGAAAATCATCCTGTGAAGATATCTGCACTCCCATGTTCATTGAAACACTATTCTCAATAACCAAGATATGGAAACAACGTAAGTATCCATCAACAGATGAATGAATAAGGAAATTTTGAGATATAGTCACACAAACATGCACATACTAAAATATTATTCAGCCTTAAAAAAGGAAATTCTGCATTTGCCAGAAGATGGATGAACCTATAGGATATTAAGCGAAATACACCAGATATAGAAAGCAAAAGGCTGCATTGTCACACGGTGGTTACCAAGGGCATGGGGTAGATGTAAGTCAAAGAAAGGGAGTTCTTGGGACAAATAATAAGAATATGGCTTAGAGAGAAATATATACAATAATGTGAGTCTTTAATCCTAATTTCACAAACCTTAACACAAGAACACCCACCAGGCATATTGTAATTTTATCATATAAATTTTGAGCTCACCAAAATCAAGGAGATTAAAACTTAAGGCTTACACCAAACTCCTGTGCCACTTGATCCCAGAGCAGAAGTTCCTCAACCAGGAGTTAGTATTAACAAATATGTATGCCCCTAAGAGAGGAATATATTAACATAACCTTATAAATCAGATCTAATTCTCCCACATATAACTCTAACTATCCATGCATCACATATACTTAAAAAAATTCTGAGTATACAGTAGGTATATATATTTATGGAGTATATGAGATATTTGATATATATATATGCACACAATGCATAATAATCACATCTTGTAAAATAAGATATTCATCAACTAGACCTTTTATCCTTTATGTTACAAACAATCCAATAATACACTTTCAGTTATTTAAAAATGTACAATTAAATTATTATTGACCAAAGTCTCTCTATTGTTCTATCAAATACTGGATCTTATTCGTTCTACATTTTTCTATCCATAAACCAGGGGTTCCCAGCCCCTAGAGGCCAGGGACCGGTACTGGTCTGTGGCCTGTTAGAAACTGGGCCACAAAGCAGAAAGTGAGCGGCGGGTCAATGAGCATTACAGGCTAAGCACTGCCTCCTGTCAGATCAGCAGTGGCATTAGATTCTCATAGGATGGCAAACCCTATTGTGAGCTGCACATGTGAGGGATCTAGGTTGTGCATTCCTTATGAGAATCTAATACCTGATGATATGAGGTATCTGAAGTGGAACAGTTTCATCCCCAAACCATCCGCTCTCATCCCCCTCCCCCATCAGTAGAAAATTTGCCTTCCATAAAACTGGTCCCTGGTGCCAAAAAGGTTGGGGAGCATTGCCATTAACCATCCTCCCATCCCCCACCTTTTCATTACCCTTCCCAGCCTCTGTAACCATCACTGAACTCTCTATCTCCATGAGCTCAACTGTCTTCATTTTTAGCCCCTACAAATAAGTGACATCATGCAGAATTTATCTATGTCTGGCTTATTTCACATAACATAATTTAACTCCAGTCCTATCCATGTTGTTGCAAATGACAAGGTCTTATTCCTTTTCGTGGCTGCATAGTACTCTACTGTGTGTAAGTACCACATTCTCTTTATCCATTTGTCTGCTGATGGACACAGGTTTCTTCCATATCTTGGCTATTACGAATAGCTGCAATAAACACAGTAGTGTCAGGTATCTCTTGGATACACTCGTTTCCTTTCTTTTGGGTATATACCTAGCAGTGGGACTCCTGGATCATATGGTACCTCTATTTTTAGATTTTTTGAGGAACCTCCAAACTGTTCTTCATAGTGGTTGTACTAATTTACATTCCCACCAACAGTGTACAAGCGTTCCCTTATCTCTATATCCTTTCTAGCATTTGTTATTGCCTGTCTTTTGGATAAAAGCCATTTTAACTTGGATGAGATAGGATCTAATTGTAGTTTTTACTTGCATTTCTCTGATTTAGTCACGTTTTCATATACCTGTTTGCCATTTGTATGTCTTCTTTTGAGAAATGTCTACTCAGATCTTTTGCCCATTATTTGATCATATTACTAGACTTTTTCATATGGAGTTGTTTAAGCTCCTTGTATGTTCTGATTATTAGACCCTTGTCAGATGGATAGTTTGCAAATATTTTCTCCTATTCTGTGGGTTGTCTCTTTACTGTGTTGATTGTTTCCTTTGCTGTGCAGAAACTTTTTAACTTGATATGATGCCACTTGTCCATTTTTGCTTTGGTTGCCTGTGCTTGAGAAGTATTACTCAAGAAATCTTTATTAAGTTCAATGTCCTGGAGAATTTCTACAACGTTTTCTGTTAATAGTTTCTTAGTTTGAGATTTTAGATTCAAGTCTTTAATCCATTTTCATTTGATTCTTGTATGTGGCAAAAGAGAGCAATCTAGTTTCATTCTTCTGCATATGGATATCCAGTTCTCCCCATACCATTAATTGAAGAGGCTGTCCTTTCTCCGGTGTATGTTCTTTAGTACCTTTGTTGAAAATGAGCTCACTGTAGATGTATGGATTTGTTTCTGGGTTCTCTATTTTGTTCCATTGGTCTATGTGTGTGCTTTTATGCCACATGTGCTCTCTTTTGTTCCATTGGTCTATGTACGCTTTTATGTTTTGTTTACTGTGCATCTATAGTATAATTTGAAGTCAGATAATGTGATTCCTCCAGTTTTGTTCCTTTTTCTCAGGACAGTTTTGGATATTCTGGGTCTTTTCTGGTTCCATATACATTTTAAAATTGTTTTTTCTATTTCTGTGAAGAATGTAGTTGGTATTTTGATGGAGATTGCATTGAATCTGTAGATTGCTTTGGTTAATATGGCCATTTTAACAATATTGATTCTTCCAATTCATGAACATGGACTATTTTTGCTTTTTTGTGTGTCTTCTTGAACTTCTTTCAATGTTTTATTGCTTTTATTGTAGATATTTCACTTATTTGGTTAATTACTATATATTTAATTTTATGTAGCTATTGTAGATGGGATTACTTTCTTGATTTCTAAGATTGTTCACTGATGGGATATAATAATGTTATTGATTTCTGTATGCTGATTTTATATTCTGCAACTATACTAAATTTGTTTATCAGTTCTCATAGTTTTTTTCTGGAGTCTTTAGGCTTTTGCAAATATAAGATCATATTATCTGCAAACAAAGATAATTTGACTTCTTCCATTCAAATTTGGATGCCCTGTATTTCTTCCTCTTGTTACATCTACCTAGAACTTCCAGTACTATGTTGAATAAAAGTGTTAAAAGTGGACATCCTTGTCATGGTGCAGATCTTAGAGGAAAGGCTTGGAGGTCCCCATTCAGTTTGATACTAGCTGTGGGTCTGTCATACATGGCTTTTATTGTGTTATGTTCCTTCTATCCTGTTTTTGAGGGGTTTCATCATGAATTGACGTTGAATTTTATCAAATGCTTTTTCAGCACAATTGAAATAATCGTATATGGTTATTGCCCCTCATTCTCTTCATATGATATATCACATCAATTGATTTTCATATGTTGAACTATCCTTGCATCTCTGGAATAAATCCCACTTGGTCATGATGAATGATCTTCATAATGTGTAGCTGAATTTGGTTTGCTAGTATTTTGTTGAGGATTTTTACATCAGTGTTCATCAGGGATATTGGCCTGTAGTTGTTTTGGGGTATGCGTGTGTGTGTGTGTGTGTGTGTGTGTGTGTGTGTGTGTGTGTATGTTTGGATGTGTCTTTGACTGGTTTTGGTATCAGGGTAATATTGGCTTCAAAGAATGTGCTTGAATGTATTCCCTCTTCCCCTGTGTTTCAGAATAGTGTGAATAGTGTGAACAGGATTTGGTATTAGTTCTTTAAAGTTTGGTAAAATTCAGCAGCAAAATCTTTGGGTCCTGGGATTTTCTTTGCTGGGAGACTTTTTCTTATGGCTTCACTCTTGTTAATTATTGGTTTGTCCAAGTTGTGGATTTCTTCATGGTTCAACCTTGGTAGGTTGTATGTGTCTAGGAATTAATTAATCCATTTCTTCTAGGTTTTCCAATTTATTGGCATATAGGTGCTCATAGTAGCCTCTTTTAATTTCAGTTGTAACATCTCCTTTTTCATCTCTTGATTTATTTGGGATTTCTCTTTTACCTTAGTCCAGCTAAAGGTTTTTCGGTTTTATCTTTTCAAAAAACCAACTTTTGATATTGTTGATCTTTTGTATTGTTTTCTTGTTTCAATTTTACTTTTTTCTGCTCTGATCTTTAGTATTTTTTTCTTCTACTAATTTTATATTTGGTGTGCTCTTGCTTTTCCAGTTCTTTAAGATGCATCACTAGGTTGTCTATTTGAAGTTTTTCTGCTTTTTTGATGTAGGAACTTATAGCAATGAACTTTCCTCTTAGTACTGCTTTTGCTGTATCCCATAGAGTTTAGTATATTTTGTTTCCATTGTCACTTCTTTCAAGAAATTTTTAAATTTCCTTCTTAATTTCTCCATGGACTCACTGATCATTCAAGAGCATATTGTTTAATTTCCAAGTGTTTAAATAGTTTCCAAAATTCCTCTTACTATTTCCATTGTGATCAGAGAAGATACTTGATATTATTCCATTTTATAACTTATTTTAAGCACTATTCACAATAGCAGAGACATGGAATCAATCCAGGCTTTTTTTATTTTTTAAGACATATTTTGTGCCCTAACATGTGGTCTATCCTTGAGAATGATGCATGTACCGAAGAGAAGGTGTATTCTGCAGCTGTTGGATAACATGTTCTATAAATATCTATTAGGACCACTTGGTCTATAGTGCAAATTAAGTCCAATGTTTCTTATTGATTTTCTGTCTATGTGATCTGTCCAGTGCTGAAGGTGGGGTGTTGAAGTCTCCAGCTATTATTGTACTGGGGTGTCTCTCTTTAGATCCAGTAATATTTGCTTTATATATCTAGGTGCTCCAGTGTTGGGTACATATATATTTAAAATAATTACATCCTCTTGCTGACTTGACTCCTTTACCATTCTATAAAGACCTTCTTTGTCTCATTTTATAGTTTTTGTCTTGAAATTTATTTTATGTGACATAAGTAGAGCTATTCCTGCTTTTCTTACTTTCCATTTGCATGAAATATCTCTTTCCATCCCTTTATTTTCAGTCTGTTTGTGTCTTTATAGGTTAAATGTGATTCCTGTGAGCAACAGATTGTTGGGTCTTGTGTTTTGAATGCATTTATCCACTCTCTGTCCTTTGATTGGAGAGTTTGGTACACATATATTCAATGTTATTATTGATAAGTGAGAACTTAACAAGTCCTTATCAATAATAAGAACTTAATAATAATAAATCCTTGCCATTTTGTTGTTTTCTGTTCCTTTTCTTTCTTCTTGTCTTTCGTTTAGTAAAGGTGATTTTGTGGTTTTCTCCTTCTTCTTCCCTTTCTTCTTGTCTTCCTTTTAAGAAAGGTGATTTTCTCTGATAGTATGCTTTAATTTCTTTCTTGTGTGTCTATTGTATAAAATTTGAGGTTACCGTAAGGCTTGCAAGTAGTATCTTAGAATCCATTATTTTAAACTGATGACACCTTAACACTGATTGTATAAACAAAAAAGCAAAGAGAAAACTAATAAAACTCTGCACTTTAATATCATACCCCTCACTTTTAACTTTTATTGTTTCTATTTGTATCGTATAGTACTGGCTATGTCTTGAAAAGTTATTATTTTTGTTCAGTTCATTGGTTCATCTTTCTTTTTTTTTTTCTTTTATTTTTTATTATTATTATACTTTAAATTCTAGGGTACATGTGCATAACGTGCAGGTTTGTTACATATGTATACTTGTGCCATGTTGGTGTGCTGCACCCATCAACTCATCATTTACATCAGGTATAACTCCCAGTGTAATCCCTCCTCCTCCCCCCTCCCCATGATAGGCCCCGGTGTGTGATGTTCCCCTTCCTGAGTCCAAGTGATCTCATTGTTCATTTCCCACCTATGAGTGAGAACATGCGGTGTTTGGTTTTCTGTTCTTGCAATAGTTTGCTGAGAATGATGGTTTCCAGCTGCATCCATGTCCCTACAAAGGACACAAACACATCCTTTTTTATGGCTGCATAGTATTACATGGTGTATATGTGCCACATTTTCTTAATCCAGTCTGTCACTGGTGGACATTTGGGTTGATTCCAAGTCTTTGCTATTGTGAATAGTGCCGCAATAAACAT